>NC_031997.1:26429491-26430847 GCF_001879085.1 Nicotiana attenuata
AATTCAAACACTTAGCCACATACTCCACTATGTCTTTCTTCATCCTCCGCCACCAGTAATGCTGCCTCAAGTCACGATATATCTTCGTAGCCCCCGGGTGGATGGAATACCGCGAACTGTGTGCCTCCTCTAGTATCTTCTCCCTCAGACCATCGACATTAGGAACACATAGACGACCCTGAAGCCGCAAAATGCCATCGCCGATAGAAACTTCCTTGGCACCTCCCTGAAGTACCGTCTCTCTAACAACTGCCAAATGTGGATCATCGAACTGTCGGGCCTGCATCTCCCCCAGTAATGAAGACTAAGCAACCATACACGCAAGAACCCGGCTGGGCTTCGAAATGTCCAAACTCATTAGTCTGCTAGCCAAGGACTGAATGTCCAACGCTAGTGGCCGCTCTCCTGCTGGAATGAATGCCGAACTACCCATACTCTCAGCCTTTCTGCTTAAGGCATCCGCGACCACATTTGCCTTGCCCGGATGATAAAGAATGGTGATGTCATAATCCTTCAGTAACTCAAGCCACCTGCGCTGCCTCAAATTAAGATCCCTCTGCTTGAACAAATGCTACAAGCTGTGATGATCGGTATAAACCTCACATGAAGCCCCGTACAAGTAGTGTCTCCATATCTTAAGAGCATGAACAATCGCCGCCAACTCCAGATCGTGCACAGGATAATTTTTCTCATGAATCTTCAGCTGAAGGGAGGCATATGCAATAACTCGCCCCTCATGCATCAATACACAACCCAACCCAACGCGCAAAGCGTCACAATACACTGTATACATCCCCGAACCGGAAGGCAACACAGGGACTGTGTTGTACTCAAAGCTGTCTTGAGCTTCTGGAAGCTCGCCTCGCAATCATTGGACCAATGGAAAGGAGCACCCTTCTGGGTCAATCTAGTCAGAGGTGATGCAATAGATGAAAAGCCCTGCACGAACTACCTGTAATAACCTGCTAGCCCCAGGAAACTCCTGATCTCGGTCACTGAGGTGGGGCGTGGCCAACTCTGAACTGCCTCAATCTTCTTGGGGTCTACCTTAATACCCTCTCCTGACACAATATGCCCCAAGAATGCCACAAACTCTAGCCAAAACTCACAGTTGGAGAACTTAGCATATAGCTTCTGCTCTCGCAAGGTCTGAAGCACTACTCTCAGATGTTACTCATGCTCCCCCAGGCTATGTGAGTATATCAAGATGTCATCAATGAAGACGATGACGAAGGAATCAATATAAGGCCTGAACACCCTGTTCATCAAATCCATAAATGCTGCTGGAGCATTAGTCAAGCCAAAGGACATCACCAGAAACTCATAATGGCCATATCTAGTCCGGAATGCAGTCTT
>NC_031997.1:26430857-26614867 GCF_001879085.1 Nicotiana attenuata
CGATAGAAACTTCCTTGGCACCTCCCTGAAGTACCGTCTCTCTAACAACTGCCAAATGTGGATCATCGAACTGTCGGGCCTGCATCTCCCCCAGTAATGAAGACTAAGCAACCATACACGCAAGAACCCGGCTGGGCTTCGAAATGTCCAAACTCATTAGTCTGCTAGCCAAGGACTGAATGTCCAACGCTAGTGGCCGCTCTCCTGCTGAAATGAATGCCAAACTACCCATACTCTCAGCCTTTTTGCTTAAGGCATCCGCGACCACATTTGCCTTGCCCGGATGATAAAGAATGGTAATGTCATAATCCTTCAGTAACTCAAGCCACCTGCGGCTGCCTCAAATTAAGATCCTCTGCTTGAACAAATGCTACAAGCTGTGATGATCCGGTATAACTCACATGAAGCCCCGTACAAGTAGTGTCTCCATAATCTTAAGAGCATTGAACAAATCGCCGCCAACTCCAGATCGTGCACAGGATAATTTTTCTCATGAATCTTCAGCTGAAGGGAGGCATATGCGCAATAACTCGCCCCTCATGCATCAATACACAACCCAACCCAACGCGCAAAGCGTCACAATACACTGTATACATCCCGACCCGGAAGGCAACACAGGGACTGTGTTGTACTCAAAGCTGTCTTGAGCTTCTGGAAGCTCGCCTCGCAATCATTGGACCAATGGAAAGGAGCACCCTTCTGGGTCAATTCTAGTCAGAGGTGATGCAATAGATGAAAAGCCCTGCACGAACTACCTGATAACCTGCTAGCCCCAGGAAACTCCTGATCTCGGTCACTGAGGTGGGGCGTGGCCAACTTCGAACTGCCTCAATCTCTTGGGGTCTACCTTAAATACCCTCTCCTGACACAATATGCCCCAAGAATGCCACAAACTCTAGCCAAAACTCACAGTTGGAGAACTTAGCATATAGCTTTCTGCTCTCGCAAGGTCTGAAGCACTACTCTCAGATGTTACTCATGCTCCCCAGGCTATGTGAGTATATCAAGATGTCATCAATGAAGACGATGACGAAGGAATCAATATAAGGCCTGAACACCCTGTTCATCAAATTCCATAAATGCTGCTGTGAGCATTAGTCAAGCCAAAGACATCACCAGAAAACTCATAATGGCCATATCTTAGTCCGGAATGCAGTCTTCGGAACAAATCCAAGTCCCGAATCTTCAGCTGATGGTACCCCGACCTCAAGTCTATCTTAGATAACATCCTCGCACCCTGCAGCTAGTCGAACAAATCATCGATACGAGGCAACGGATACTTGTTCTTGATGGTGACTTTGTTCAACTGGCGGTAGTCAATGCACATCCGTATAGTCCCATCCTTCTTCTTCATTAATAACATCGGTGCACCCCAAGGCGACACACTGGGTCTAATAAACCCCTTTGATAACAACTCCTCAAGCTGCTCTTCAGCTCCTTCAACTCCTTAGGAGGCATGCGGTACGGTGGAATAGACATAGGCTGGGTGCCTGGAACCAAATCGATACAAAAATCAATATCACGATCCGATGGCATGCCAGGGAGATCAGAAGGAAACACATCGGCGAACTCTCGGACTACGGGAACTGAATCAATCGTCGAAGACTCTGCGGTGGTGTCTCGAACATAAGCTAGATAGGCCAGACATCCCTTCTCGACCATACACCGAGCCTTCAAGAAGGAAATAACCCTACTAGGGGTATCAACTGTGGAACCCCTCCACTCTAACCTCGGCAACCCTGGCATCACTAATGAAACAGTCTTGGCATGGCAATCTAGGACGACGTGATATGGGGACAACCAATCCATGCCCAGGATGACCTCAAAATCGATCATATCTAGTAACAGGAGATCTGCTCTAGTCTTGAAATTACAAAATGTAATCACACAGGACCGGTATACCCGGTCTACAACCACGGAATCGCCCACAGGAGTGGACACGTGAACAGGAGTGCCCAAAGGTGCAGGAGGAATAACCAAGAATCGAGCAAACAGTGATAATACATAAGAATAGGTGGACCCTGGATCAAATAATACCGAAGCATCTCTACCGCAGACGCAAATTGTACCTGTGATGACGGCATCTGAGGCCAATGCATCTGGCCTGGGTGGAAGGGCGTAGAATCTGGCTGGAGCACCGGCTGGCTGGCCTCCGCCTGACTGAGCAGTAGTTGGCTGACCTCTCCCTGTCTGACCTCCACCTCTAGGCCGGCCCCGACTAGCCTGCCCTCCACCTCTAGGTGGCTGGGCAGCTGGTGCTAAAATCATGGGTTGCTGACCCTGCTGTACTGCCTTGCCCCGAAGCCTGGGGCAAGTCCTCTTCAAATGACCTGGATCTCCACACTCGTAGCACACTCTCGGTACCATATCCTGCTACCCTGGAGTCTAAGCCTGCTGACCCGAATACCCACTGGAAGAACCCTGGATGGCCGGTGGGCGATAGGAACTCTCTGGCACGGCGCTGAAGTGAGCACTAGAAGAATCCTGATAACCAGAATACCCGCCGGAGGAACCCTGAATAGCTGGTGGGCGGTAAGAACTCTCCGGCATCGCACTGAAATAAGGTCTCACTGGAGCACCTCGGGGAGGGGGTGGTGGTGCTGAATTTGAGGGTCTCCTGGGCTGGCCCCTCACGAAGTGACCTCTACCCCTAGCTGGGGCACCTCTGAACTCTCCTGAAAACCGGGTCCTCTTGTCCTGCTGAATCTGCTCTCTACCCCTCAGGCGATACCCCCCAATCATGCGAGCAATCTCTACTACTAGCTGATACTCAGTACCCATCTCCACCTCTCGGGCCATGCTAGCTCAAATACCAGGGTGCAACCCCGCAACAAATCTCCGCACCCTCTTTGTATCTGTAGGAAGTATCACGAGTGCATGGCGAGACAACTCAGAGAACCTAGCCTCATAATCGGTCACAGACATCTGGCCCTGCTCAAGATGCTCAAACTGGTGCCGTAGCTCTTCCCTCTCAGAATGTGGAATATACTTATCCAAGAACAACTAGGTGAACTGACCCCAAGTGAGGGGAGGATAACCTGTTGGCCTGCCAAGAACATAGGACTGCCACCATCTACGGGCCCTGCCCTCCAGCTGGAAAGTAGTGAAGTCAACTCCATGTGACTCCAGTATCCTCATGTTGTGCAGTCTGTCCCTGCACCTATCGATGAAGTCCTGGGCATCCTCATGTCGCTCACCCCCGAAGGTAGGAGGGTGAAGCCTAGTCCATCTATCTAATAACTTCTGCGGATCGCCGTCCGCAGCTGGCCTGAGCTGGGGCGCCACTGCAGCAACTGGCTGGGCCCCATCTGCGGGTGATGCACTCGGAGTCTGATACACTGCAGCTGCATGTCCAGGAGCCTGAGCAGTAGGGGTCTATGCTCTCCCTCCTGCCTGTGAGGTAGTTGGGTCTGCTGGAAATAAACCAGGCTGAGTCATAGAATCCATGAACCGAAGCATAGGGCCCATAACCTCCTGAAATCCCAGTGCTGTCATAAAGTCTGTCAGGGTGGGCTTAGCTGCGGGCACCTCGCCCTGCTCCTCAATAATAGGATCTCCTGCGGGGTCTGCTGGTGGTGCGATTGGAATAACTCTGGGATGCCCTCGTCCCCTACCACGGGCCGGTGCCCTCCCCCGGCCTCTGCCTCGACCTCGAGCAACAGGGGTAGCAGCTCCGCCCGGGTCTGGAACATCAGCCGTGCGTGTCCTTACCATCTATGAGAGAATAGAGAAGGAAACTTAGTACACTGACTACTACACAAGATGAGATGAATAAAGGATAGTTTTCCTAAAACCCTATAGCCCCTCAAAGATAAATACAGACGTCTTCGTACTGATCCGTAAGACTCTATTAGGTTTGCCCATGACTTGTGAGACCTACGTGAACCTAGTGCTCTGATACCATGTTGTCACGACCTAATTCCATAACAGGTCATGATGGCGCCCAACGCCTTTGTTGGGCAAGCCAACGCGGAAAATATTAGCTAAACTTTCGGTCACCTTTACCCCAAAGTAGTTGAAAATAATTCTTTATATTGGAATAACTCAGAAACGATGAATAAAAATCATGATAATCATACAAGCCCAAAATAATACAGTCTACTAATGTGTGTGTGCCAAGACCTGGTGTCACAAGCATGGGCAACTAGCAGAATATACAAAAGAATCATACTATCCTACTGTGCGAAACGGAATAGACAGCAAAAAAAATACAAAAGAAAGACTTCTTCAGGCTGCTGAACGGCATGGAGGAGAAGCAGCTCACCGTAGAAGTCTCAACTCCGCTCAGAGATGCGCACCCGACTGATAGCCAGATGTACCTGCCTCAGACCCTGTACAATTAAGTACAGAAGTGTAGTATGAGTACATAAACAATATGTACCCAGTAAGTATCCCGTCTAATCTCGAAGAAGTAGAGACGAGAGGTCGACTTGATACTCACTAGGGTCAAATAATGTGAGGAAAATTTATAACAAGCATGGATAGTACAAGTTATTAGCACTTAATAATCATGGATTAATAGTTCTTTTCCCAAGTATTTTTCATGGATGTTCACCTATGTCTCAAGCAGATATTAAATTCAGTTCTCAGAGAAAAATGCTAAGCAAAACATGCGCAAGTAACACCGTGGGACGTACGGCCCGATCCAACATAAAAGTAAATTGTGCACTGCCGAGGGTCGAACGGCTCGAACCATAGATGCATCTATTACCCCACTCGCGAATCACCCGTGCGAGCGGTCAAATATAAATAAGCGCATCAACAAGCAACGATAATATATGTCTGAGGAGTAGCTATACGCAGAAATACCAAATATTCTCTCCTAAAAGACCAAACAGGATAAGGTTCATTCACTAGTCTCATTCTTCTTAATCAAACAGTTATATGAATCTAAATTTATCATTACGTTATGAGAATATCACGTAGAGCAGGCTTATGGGTCCTAGACTACCCGGACTTAACATAATAGTCGCTACGCATGGACTCTCATCACCTAGTGCGTACGTAGACCCCACAAATATTGGCAATTAATTCAATTATTATACCTATGGGGACAATTCCCTCTTACAAGGTTAGAAAGGAGACTCACCTCGCTCCAAAGTGCACTTCCAATGCCAAGAACAAGTCCAAGCCCTCAATTCGGAGCCGAACGATCCCAAACTAGTTAAACGAAGTAGGAACTAGTTAATATTGACTCATAAGATCGAATTCTAGCTATTTAAGCAATTTCCCAACCATTAACACAAGTTTCCTAAAATCCGACCTCGGGCCCACGTGCCCAGATTCCGAAATTTTTCGAAGGAAGTTGTTCTCTACAACCTATGGATCAATAATATATGATTTCTAATTAATTCCATAACAAATTCTGCGGTTAACTCCAAGTTTTATTAAAACCCTAGGTTTAGCTCTAACCCTTTAATTTTTCCTAAGTTCTAGTGTTTAATCTACCTAAAATACAAGTATTAAACTAAGGATGGGTGGAATAAACTTACCTCTTGATGCTAAGTGAAGACCTTCTCTATAATGCTCCCAAATCGCCCAAAGGAGGAGTGAAAATGTCAAAAAAATGACTTAGAACCCGTCTTTAATGAACCTCACTGGTTCAGTGATTTCCACATCTGCGGTCAGGGGACTGCATCTGCGAGAATGCGACAACATCTGCGAAAAGGGGAGGGAAGACTGGGACCACATCTGCGGTCTCTGAGGCCGCATCTGCGGCGCCGCTTTTGCGGCTTGGGAGCCGCATCTGCGAAAATGGCCTGGTCGCCCTGGGCCGCTTCTGCGATGGGAGGGCTGCATCTGCGGTCCCGCATCTGCGGTCCAAGAACCACAGATGCGGTTATGACAGAATCTTCAACCCTATCTCAAAATTTCCACTTCACTCCAGCCTCGTCCGATTGACGCTCGGGGCTCCCGGGCCCCGCCCGAACAAACCGATAAGTCTGAAATCACGAGGTGGACCTACCCGAACCTTCGGAACACCCGGAACAACGCGAAATCTAGAATTTACCCCCTAAAACCAAACGAATCAAACTTATGAACTTCAAGTTCTTAATTTTCCTCCAACGGGCCAAAACGCCCTAAAACTACTCGGATAGACACCAAATTTTACAAGCAAGTGTTAAATGATATTTCGGACCTGTGTCGGGCCTCGGAACCAAAATACGAGCCCGATACCTAGGAAATTTCTAATAAAAATTCTTTACTCGGGCTAGGGATCTCAAAATTCGATTCCGGGCATACGCCCAGATTCCATATTTTCCTACGGACCCTCCGGGATCGTCAAATCATGAATCCGGGTCCGTTTGCTCAAAATGTTGACCAAAGTCAAACTTAGCCTTTTAAGAGATCCTAAGGAATCAAATGAGCATATTTCACCCAAAACTCTTCCAAATCCCGAACCAATCGTCCCCGCAAGTCATAAATTAGCTAAAGCAAGCACGGGAAGTTTTATTTAAGGGAACGGGGTTCAAAAAGGCAAAACGACCAGGCAGGTCGTTACACTCATGAGTCGTACTAACAGGTTTTGGGTCAATTTGTAAATGTTCAGCTAATTCTTTACTATTTTCCTATAATCTCTTTTGAATTATATTTTCTGTTGGTTGGCTTACCTAGAGGATCGACTTAGGTGACATCACGACTAGTGGTTTATGGGTCGTGACAAAAATGAAAAGAGCACTTGAATTAGATAAACTAATCATGCAGATACTTGAAGTATTACTTCTTTAAACTTTCGAATAAAATATATATCACTCTTTGAGTTATAGTAAAATAAAATCTAAAAAAAATAAACTACAATATCATAAAATGCACAATAATATATAAAGAGAGGAAAATTTAGATAATGTGGGGCTAATTTTACTGTAAATTAACTTATGAAATAGAATAAACTATCAAAATAATACTCAAAAATATTATTGATAATTTTAAATAATTATTATTCTGAGCAATAGAATAAAGTCTAAGATTTATGGCATATATTAAAAGAAATTATTTGTTTAACTTTGAACTAATTCAACACCACCCATTTAGAAAAATAATACAATAATATTTGTATTATAGATAAACATAACGAAAAAAATCAAAATATTGTAGAACAAAAATTAAAGTATAAAGAGGATAATAGATATTTTGTAATTCTATCTTCATATTAAATTTATTTGATATAAGTAAATAAATAATACTCAAAAATATTATTGATAAATTTAAGTATCGAAATAACTATTAAAAAGTCATACAAGATAAAGTCAAGTTCAATTTCAAAAGTAATACAAAATTATACTTATTTTGATTATATTTAAACTGGTAATTTATTAATAATTCATACGACAATTTAAAAATATTAAGTAATTGATAATGCAATTGGATAAGCAAAAACAAAAAAATATAAATTTGTGGGAAAATATAAAAATATATGTAACGACCCAGCCGGTCGTTTTGAGAGTAACAGCCCCGATTCCCTATTTACTGCTTTCCCTATATCTTTTTGTGCTTATGTGACTTGCCAGGAGGTTTTGTTTTTTGTTTCGGAGTGGTTTGGGACACTTAGTCCCTAAAACGGAATTAAGTCTTACGATTTTGACCGTAGTCGGAATTGTGTGAAGACGACTCCGAAAAAGAGCTTCAACGATTCCATTAGCTCCGTTGGATGATTTTTGACTTAGGGGCGTGTCCGGATTGTATTTTGGATGGTTGTAGCTGAATTAGGCTTGAAACGGCGAAAGTCGAATTTTTTGGGAAGTTTGAGTGGAAGTGGACTTTTTGATATCGGGGTCAGATTTTGATTTCAGAAGTGGGAGTAGGTCCGTAATGTTGAATATGACTTGTGTGCAAAATTTGAGGTCAATCGGACGTGGTTTGATAGGTTTCGGCATTAGTTGTAGAAGTTTGAAGTTTCAAAGTTCATTAAGTTTGGATGGGAGGTTGATTCATGTTTTTGTTGTTGTTTGATATGTTTTGAGGGCTCGACTAAGTTCGTATGGTCTTTTAGGACTGGTAGGTATGTTTGGTTGAGGTCCCGGGGGCCTCGAGTTGATTTCGGGTGGTTAATGGATCATTTTGCACTTAGGAAAAATTGCGGATTTTCTGATGTCACCAATTCTAGTTTCCTTCTTCCCGTTCGCGAGCGAAGTCCCGCATTTGCGAAGAGGAGCCGGAGGCAGGTGGAGAATTGTTCTTCACTTTCGCAAAGTTGGGGCCGCATTCGCGAAGGTTTTGTTCAGCATTGCATTGCGAACGCATGAAGGGCATCGCGTTTACGTAGGGAAAATAGAGCAGCTGGGATCACAAGGTTTTGTTCTACGCGTTCACGCAGTGGAGATCGCGTTCGCGGAGTAGTAGCTAGTGGAACCTACGCGTTCGCGAGAGTTCAGTCGTGTTCGCGAAGGAGAGTTTTTGGTCAGTATTTAATTGTTCAACGTGAACGCGAGGGTGTGGCCGCGATCTCGAAGAAGGAATGCCTGAGCAGTATTAAACATTTCAAAATCAAGGGTTTGGCCATTTTTAGCAAAACTTGAGATAGAGAGCTCAGAGTTGGATGAGATTTTGAGGGATTTTCAGAGACATCGGTTGGGTAATGATTCTACACTTGTTTTTGGTTATATCCCACTAATCTATCATTAATTTCAGATTTGGGTTGAAAAAATTAGGAAAAATGAGAGAAGTTCTTCAACTAAGTTTTTGAGTTTTGATTGGGATTTTGACATCGGATTTGGATAATTTTGGTATGAGTAAACTCGTGAGTGAATGGGTGTTCATATTTTGTGACTTTTACCCGATTCTAAGATGTGGGCCCGGGTCGACTTTTTGGGACAATTTTCTAATTTCTTGCTTAAGTTTTGATTTCATTAATTAGATTAGTTTCTTATAGATATATTTATGGTATGTAATTATTTTTGGCTATATTTGGGCCATTCGGAGTCGGATAATCGTGGAAAGGGCATTGTTACCGATTGATTGAGCCTGCTTCGAGGTAAGTGACTTGCCTAACCTTGTGTGGGGTAAATTCTCTTAGGATTTGGTACTGTTGTGTTATGTGAGCGCCGTGTACGTTAGGTGACGAGTGCGTACACGGGCTATTTGTTGTAAAATCCGATTTTTACTGAGTAATAACTTGTTTCTTCTTAGTTGAATTATGTTAGCATGTGTAGTTATCCTGTTTAGCCTAGAATAGCATGTCTACGTACCCTTAAATGCTTATCTGAACTCTGTGCAGCATCCTTAGTGGATTTCCTGCTTTTTCCTTGACTTGTACTTAGCCTAAACTGTAGGATTTATTGCTGTAACTGTCATTTCCATCGTTTTGAGCTGCGTATTTACTTTGGGACTACGGAACGGTATTCTGGGAGATTCCCCTGCATATTTGCTTTGGGATTACGGGATGGTATCCTAGGAGATCCCCCTACACATTTACTTTTGGGACTACGAGACGGTATCTCGGGAGATCCTGTGCTGTTACTCATGTGTATTGTACTGTATTCTTCTGTGATTTCCTCTTTGTTAAACTTCAGTCTCTTATTACACTGCTATATTATTTTTCTGCCTTATTTAATTTATATATACCAATAGGGCCCTGACCTGACCTTGTCACTATTCGACTGGGATTAGGCTTGGTGCTTACTGGGTACCGTTATGGTGTACTCATACTACTCTTCTACACATGTTTCGTGTGCAGATCCAGGTACCTCCTACCAGCCCTGCTATTAGTTGTGTTCGTGCTGCTGCTCCAGAGACTTCAAGATACATCTGCCCGTGTCCGCAAACCTCGGAGTCCCCCTCTATCCCTTTTATGTTTCTTCTTCTTACTTCTTTTAGATACTGATGTATCGAACAGTCAGACAAATTCTTAGAAGCTTGTGACTTATGATGTCCCGGGTCTAGGGGAATTTCTGTGTATATACGAGAGTTGGTTTTTATACATGCTGAGCGGTATTTTTACCAGTTATTTAAATATTTGTTGTTGTTAGTTGTTATGGTTTTGCTTTTATTTTGGTTATTTCCGCAATGTTAGGCTTACCTAGTCGTAGGTGCTGTCACGACATCTCACGGAGGGAGGATTGGGTCGTGACAATATAACACTTAAAATTAGAATTATGATGAGAAAAGCCATAAATATACACATAATTAAAATCATAATAAACAAATAGTTATAAAGGAAGAATACTAAAAAAAAATCAAGCAATAGCGTAAAATATATATATTAATTAAATTTCTCATTTTGAAAATTTAGTGAATAAATAGAACTCATATTTCATAATAAAAAATATAAGATACTATTATGATATTATATATATAAAATAAGCATATTATATATATAACAAAAGTGTCACGACCCAAGTTCTCCCTCCGTGAACCGTCGTGACGGCACCTAGTCTCTATGACTAGGTAAGCCTAACATTTTGCGGAACTGAAACGAAAACATGAAAACTAACAATTTAACATATAAATTTAATTAAGAAGTTTAGAAGCATACACAATAAACACTCTCGAACTGAACATAAATTCTCCCAAAACCCGACATATCATGAGTCACAAGCTACAGAAATAAATAGTGCTTCTAAACTCCAGAAACTATCAACGAAGAAAATACAAGAAAGTCTTTAACTTAAGGAAGAGTATAGAGGGACTCCTAGGTCTACGGACGCGGCAGATATACCTCGAAGTCTCTAAAATCGCCTCGCCTCAGTGGAAATATGGCTGGGAAGAGGTACCTGGATCTGCACACGAAAAACATGTGCAAGAAAGGGCATGAGTACACCACAGCGGTACCCAGTAAGTGCCAAGCCTAACCTCAGTCGAGTAGTGACGAGATCAGGTCAGGGTCCTATTGGTTTATATGTATAATAAGATAATACAGTATGAAATATCGCATTAAAGATAAATACTAATAGTCAACGAGAATGAAGTCACAGGAAAACAACAACTCAGTTGTGACGACCCGGCCCGTCGTCACGTGAGTACTGCCCCGTTTTCCCCATTTATTGCTTCTTCATGTTTCGTTATCGGCATTTGGTGAGTTAGAGTTGAATTGGTTTGGTTTTGGTAGAGAATGAGACATTTAGTCTCCTTAAGGAAGGCTTGTGTTGGAAAGGTCAACTGGATGTTGACTTATGAGTTAGAGGGCTCGGATTGGATTTCCGGTGATTCGGGTAGCTTCGGTAGGTGATTTGTGACTTAGGAGTGCGATCGTAATTGATTTTGGAGGTTCGGTGCAGAATTAGGCTTGAATTGGCGAAGGGTTAAAATATCATATTTCATCCGCGAGCTTGGGGTATTTTCCACCATTGTTGAGCGACCTTGAGAGCTTTGGGCGAGGATTTTTGAGAGTTTCGACTGGGAATCGATTTAAGGTAAGTCCCTTGGCCTAATTATTCGAGTTTATGGTAGATTTAACATGAAAATTAGTGGAAATTCATCAAAAAGGGGGTAAGTTAGGGCTTGAGAAATTATAAGTTAAAAATGATATTTGGAAGGTCAAATGGACTCCGATTTTGATAAATTTGATATGCATGAACTCGTGGTGAGACGAGGAATCCGATGATGTGAATTTTATAATTTTTCGAGAAGTGGGCCCGGGGCTCGGGTTTTGCCAACTTCGTGATTTTCGATGTTTTTCAAGTCTTTTCAATTGGGTTATATCCCCTTAGCCTATTGTAATGTATTCCTTGTGGTCTTGATCAAATTTGACGCGCGAGGAGGTCAATTCGACAAGAAAAGGCATAGCGAGCTAGACTTTGGGCCGGCTTGAGGTGAGTAATGGGTGTAAATGATGTACTGAGGGTTTGAGACCCCGGAATCTCACATCGTACCGCTATATTGAGGCGAGGCACGCGCTCTATGACGAGTGCGGGGCTGTTAGTTATTGGGGATCGTGACTTGGTCCGTCCCGGTGATGTTTTACTGTGTTTTTTCTACTAGAACTTGTTAGAAATCATCGTTATTTGGATTTGACTGTTGTATTTGGGCTTCGTGTCGGTTATTTGGATCCTTCAGGGATTGATTTCACTGATTTGCATACCTTGCACATTGTTTAACCTCATTCCAAGGTTTTACGTACTATTTTTGCAAACCCAGCCCCTTTTTCTAAACTTGAAAATTCAAATGATATTTTAAATGATATTTTGGGCTGTGGATTACTGATTTAAAAGTGACCGAGGGGCTTATTGTGATTTCTGGATTTATGGATGGCTCGGGCTGCACGCCGCAGCAGTACTATGTGATATTGAGGCCGAGGGCCTGGTTGGTGCCACGAGATGGCTTATTTGCGCTTGGGCTGTAGGAGCCCCTCCGGAGTCTGTACACACCCCCAGTGAGCGCCGTCGACGTTAAATATATGGTTGGCTCGGACTGCACGCCGCAGTGGGTACCTGAGTGTACCGGTATTTGCATTGCATTGCATGCATCATTCCTTACCTATTACCTGTCATGGTTCTTTCTGTACTATTACTTTATTGACTTGTCGGTTTTACTGTTAAGGTTTGGTACTGCCTGGTATAGTGGCCTTTGGTTTTCAGTGATTTCTTATCTTCAGTTGTTATTTATGCTTATTACTCACTGAGTCGGAGAACTCACTTTACTCCCTGCACTTTGTGTGCAGATTTAGGTGCATCACAGTCTGAGGGAGGACCTGTTTAGCTGGCAGCATTTCACCGGGAGCATCGAGGTAGCTGCATGGCGTTCGAAGCCTTGATCTTTCCCTCTTATCCCTATCTTTCATTATTCCGTTTCTTAGACAGTCTTGTTATAGGATGACACTCTGTATTAGAGGCTCGTAATCGTGACACCGGATCCTGTTTTGGGTTATGTTCTAGTATTTTTGTTGGTTTTCAGTATACTACTCCGTGCTCATAGTAGTTTGATAAGATGGTTTAGTAATTCAGTATATGTGCTCGAATTCCTGAATTATCATAAGTTGAGATTTGTGGTTGAATGGTCGGGCTTGCTTAACAATGTGTTGGGCGCCATCACGACCGGGGTTTGGGTCGTGACAAGTTGGTATCAGANTGTATCATTCCATTTCTATAAATTAATGATTCTATTTTATTTTATTTTTAAAAGAAGATAACTGCTTAAACATCTTTTTTTTTTGTAAAAAGAGAGTGTATTTTTATCAAAAGAACAAAAGAAAGTATAATAAAATATATTTATTATAATTAATTAAGTAAGTAATTCTATTTTTCAAAAGCAAAAGAAGTACATGAATCGCTTAAGCTATTTTATTTATTCTTACGTAAAGAAAATCAAAAGAAAGTACAAAAAAAGATATTTTTGTCATGTGTAAACTTCTCGTTGTTCCGCAAGATTATGTCATTTGAAAACTTTACACATGTTATAAAAAAGATAGTCATGCTCCTTTAACTAGGATTTAATTAATTTAAAGTAAATGATCCACATAATTGGCATGTTCACCCTTCAAATAATGCACATAAATATGATAAGTGTCACTTGGGGTTGAAAACCCACTTGGACATTTAGGTAAGGTTAACTAATGGATTTAATACACCTCGGGTATTAAGCCACCTAAGATAAAATGATGCACGCTCTTAAATGGGTTTTGGTTTAGCTCTATCTTAGGTTGACTAAGAGTGGATTTTCTAGACTGGTCTGCTCCCAAGTGGACAACTTGAGAGTGGAAAGCTGTGACGACCCGACCCGTCGTCTCATGTGTTACCGCCCCGTTTTCCCCATTTATTTCTTCTTCATGTTTCGTTATCGGCATTTGGTGAGTTAGAGTTGAATTGGTTTGGTTTTGGTGGAGAATGAGACATTTAGTCTCCTTAAGGAAGGCTTGTGTTGGAAAGGTCAACCGGATGTTGACTTATGAGTTAGAGGGCTCGGATTGGAGTTCCGTTGATTCGGGTAGCTTCGGGAGGTGATTTGTGACTTAGGAGTGCGATCGGAATTGATTTTGGAGGTCCGGTGCAGAATTAGGCTTGAATTGGCGAAGTTAGTATTTTGGCGAATTCCGGTTGATAGGTGAGATTTTGATCCGAGAGTCGGAATAGAATTCCGAGAGTTGCAGTAGTTCCGTTAGGTGATTTTGGATGTGTGTGCAAAATTTCAGATCATTCGGAGGTGTTTTGGTCGGGTTTTTGATCGAATGCGTAATTCGGAAGTTTTTAAGAAACTTAGGCTTGAATCCGATGTGATTTAATGGTTTTAGCGTTGTTAGATGTGTTTTGAGGATTGGAACAAGTTTGAATGAGGTGTTAGGATGTGTTGGTGTTTTTGGTTGAGGTCCCGGGGGCCTCGGGGTGAATTCGAGTGGTTAAACGAGAGTTTTTGGAAGTTGCTTCAGGTCTGAGATTTCTATCATCTGGTATTTCCGCTTCTGCGGAAATGGACCGCAGAAGCGGTTCCGCAGAAGCGGGTGGAAAAGCGCAGAAGCGATCTTGTGTTGAATTGATGAGTTTCGCATAAGCGGACCCCTTTTCGCATCAGCGGGTCCGCAGGTGCGAGTGAATAACCGCAGAAGCGGTCTTGGGTAATCCGCAGAAGCGGAGAATATGTCGCAAAGGCGGAAGTGGTAAGTAAAGTGAGAAACCGCATAAGCGAGGAAATGGCCGCAGAAGCGGTCCCGTATATGCGGAAGCGGGACCGCATAAGCGAAAATCGCTGTAGGCAGAAGGGGTTTTATAATATCATATTTCATCCGCGAGCTTGGGGTATTTTCCACCATTGTTGAGCGACATTGAGAGCTTCGGGCGAGGATTTTTGAGAGTTTCGACTGGGAATCGATTGGAGATTTGACGCGCGAGGAGGTCAATTCGAGAGGAAAAGGCATAGCGAGCTAGACTTTGGGCCGGCTTGAGGTGAGTAATGGGTGTAAATGATGTACTGAGGGTTTGAGACCCCGGAATTTCACATCGTACCGCTATATTGAGGCGAGACACGCGCTCTATGACGAGTGCGGGGCTGTTGGTTATTGGGGATTGTGACTTGGTCCGTCCCGGTGATGTTTTACTGTGTTTTTTCTACTAGAACTTGTTGGAAATCATCGTTATTTGGATTTGACTGTTGTATTTGGGCTTCGTGCCGGTTATTTGGATCCTTCAGGGATTGATTTCACTGATTTGCATACTTTGCACATTGTTTAACCTCATTCCAAGGTTTTAAGTACTATTTTTGCAAACGCAGCCCCTTTTTCTAAACTTGAAAATTCAAATGATATTTTAAATGATATTTTGGGCTGTGGATTACTGATTTAAAAGTGCCCGAGGGGCTTATTGTGATTTCTGGATTTATGGATGGCTCGGGCTGCACGCCGCAGCAGTACTATGTGATATTGAGGCCGAGGGCCTGGTTGGTGCCACGAGATGGCTTATTTGCGCTTGGGCTGTAGGAGCCCCTCCGGAGTCTGTACACACCCCCAGTGAGCGCCGTCGACGTTAAATATATGGTTGGCTCGGACTGCACGCCGCAGTGGGTACCTGAATGTACCTGTAGTTGCATTGCATTGCAATATGGCATCATTCCTTACCTATTACCTGTCATGGTTCTTTCTGTACTATTACTTTATTGACTTGTCGGTTTTACTGTTAAGGTTTGGTACTGCCTGGTATAGTGGCCTTTGGTTTTTCAGTGATTTCTTATCTTCAGTTGTTATTTATGCTTATTACTCACTGAGTCGGAGAACTCACTTTACTCCCTGCACTTTGTGTGCAAATTTAGGTGCATCACAGTCTGAGGGAGGACCTGTCTAGCTGGGCAGCATTTGACCGGGAGCATCGAGGTAGCTGCATGGCGTTCGAAGCCTTGATCTTTCCCTCTTATCCCTATCTTTCATTATTCCGTTTCTTAGACAGTCTTGTTATAGGATGACACTCTGTATTAGAGGCTCGTAATCGTGACACCGGATCCTGTTTTGGGTTATGTTCTAGTATCTTTATTGGTTTTCAGTATACTACTCCGTGCTCATAGTAGCTTGATAAGATGGTTTAGTAATTTAGTATCTGTGCTCGAATTTCCTGAATTATCATAAGTTGAGATTTGTTGTTGAATGGTCGGGCTTGCTTAACAATGTGTTGGGCGCCATCACGATCGGGGTTTGGGTCGTGACATCAGTACACAGAGATAGCAACAGGGGATCCCCCGGGATACCGTCCCGTAGTCCCAAACGTAAATGTACAGGGGATCTCCCGGGATACCGTCCCGTAGTCCCAAGCGTAAATATGTAGGGGGATCTCCTGGAATACCGTTCCGTAGTCCCAAAGTAAATATCCAGTATAGGGGGATCTCTCGGGATACCGTCACGTAGTCCCAAACATAAACGTGTAGGGGGATCTCCCGGAATACCATTATGTAGTCCCAAAGTAAATATACAACTCAATCAACATAAATAACAGTTTCAACAAGGAATTCTACAGTTTAGATTAAGTTCATATCAAAGAAGACGGGTAATTTTGCACTAAACATGCTGCAAAGAGTTCAGGTAGGCAGTTAAGGCAGTTACAGTTAAGGCACGTAGGAATGTTTTCCTAAGCTAAACAGGATAGTTACATATACTAGTATTGCTCAATTAAAGGAAAAATAGATATTTTCTTAATGAAAACGGGTTTTTCAATAGATAGCCCGTGTACGCACTCGTCAGCTCACATACACGGCATTCATATATCAAACAGTACCAAATCCTAAGGGGAGTTCCCCCACACAAGGTTAGGCAAACCACTTACCTCGAACCAAGCTCAAATCAATCTGAAATTACGCTCTTGCCACGAGTATCCATCTCCGAGTGGCCCAAATCTAATCAAATCAATTAGATAACGTAAATATAGCTACAAGCAACTAATTTAGCTAATGAAATCAAAGCTAGGGCAAGAAAATAGAAAAACGCCCAAAAAACCTCCCCGGGCCCACGTCTCGGAATCAGGTAAAAGCCACAAATTATGAACACCCATTCACTCACGAGTCTAACCAGACCAAACTCACTCAAATTTGATACCAAAGTATCGATAAAAATCCTAAAATTCGTCCTAAGAACTTTTCTCAATTTTTCCCAATTTTCACCCCAAATCCGAATTAAATGATGAAATTAAGCTTAGATTAATGGGATATAATCAAAAAGGAGTTAGGAATCATTACCCACAAACTTCCTCTGAAAATCTCTCCAAATTTCGCCTTCTACCAAGCTCTCAATCAAATTTTGGAGTTATGAACTCAAACCCTCGTTTTTGAACTTTAAATTCTACCCAGTGATTCCTTAATCGCGATCGCGGAAACACCCTCGCGATCGCGAAGAACAACTTCGATGCCTCATGAATTTACCCTACGCGAACACGTAAAACACCACGCGATCGTGATGCTCTGAATCTCCCAACTACGCGATCGCTGACCACGCATCGCGTTCGCGATGAACCAACGTGTGGCCTCAGCTTAGGTACACTTAACTCTACGCGAATGCGACTTAGCCCACGCGTTTGCGATGCATCACCTGATGAACTTACGCGATCGCATCCCTGTCTTTGCGAACGCGAAGAACAACTTAGCTAGTGTCCTAAAATGCTTTACGCGATCGCGAGCCTTCTCATGCGATCGCGAAGAAGGATCTTCTGCAACAGAAACACCAGCAAAATCTTCCAACTTTCTAAGTCCAAAATGTCCCGCTGAGCATCCAAAACACACCCGAGGCCCCCGGGACCTCAATCAAATATACCAACCAATCCTAAAGCACCATACGAACTTAGTCGAGCCCTCAAATCACATCAAACAATGCTAAAATCACAAATCACCCTCCAATCCAAACTTAATGAACTTAAAATTTCAAAATTTTACAACCGATGCCGAAACCGACCAAACCACGTCCGATTGACTCCAAATTTTGCACACAAGTCATATTCAACCCTACGGACCTACTCCAACTTTCGGAATTGGATTCCGACATTGATATAAAAAATACCACTATCGGCCCGAAACTCCAAAAATTTAACTTTCGCCATTTCAAGCCTAAATGAGCTACGGAACTCAAAAATACAATCCGGACACCCCCCTAAGCCCAAAATACCCAACCGAGCTAACGGAATCGACGAAATTCCATTCCGGAGCCGTCTTCACACTATTCCGACTACGGTCCAAATTCTAAGACTTAAGCTCTCATTTAGGGACTAAGTGTCCCAAAACACTCTGAAACTCAAATCGAATCATCCTGCAAATCACAATAGCAAAATAGATACGGGGAAGCTGTTAATAGGGGATCGGGGTGTTAATTCTCAAAATGACCGGCCGGGTCGTTACAAAAAGTTAATACTTATTAAAATATTGGTAGGTTTTTTATAAAACTAATAAAAAGCTTATCTCTTTATAGTTTTGATGAATTCAAAATTATAATTTAGTAAAATTTCAGTAAACTACAAAATGAGAAAACTAATCAAATATTACAGTAAACAAGAATGCATAAAAAGATGGGGATAAAGATAATTTTATGATATTTATATTTTGAATTGATTAAAAATAAAGATAAATAAATAAGACTCAAAAAAATTGTCAATAAATTTAGATAATTGAAGAATTTTATACAGTACAACATAAGCTTAAAGAAATAATTTTATTTCAAGAGTAAGAAAATATATATCTGTATTATATTAAAAGAGAAGTAGCATCAAAATATTAAGCCAGTTGACAAGTTAATAAAATATCACATTAGTAAATGTATAGTATTAACTACTTGCTAATTTGACAATAAGAATAAATAAAGAACAAACAAGTTATTTGTTACTATATGATGTGTATTCTTGGAGTTTGTATAGATTTTGTTATATTTATGCCCACTATATTAAATAATAAAATATAACTAATATTTTATTAAAATAATATGATATATTAGATCATAATTTTATAAGATTAATATTTGCGCGGGCGCTAACACTAGTTTTTCCTAATAATCCTTTTTGGGACTGTATTATCTATAGATTTGGGGCCCACCAAATTTGGGGGCCTAAAACATATACTCCCTTTGTTTCAATTTATGTGAACCTATTTCCTTTTTGGTATGTTCCAAAAAGAATGACCCCTTTCTAAATTTGGAAATAGTTTAGCATAAACTTATAATTTTACCCTTAATGAAAAGTTTTTATAACCACACAAATACTCTGGGCCCTTTTTTGACTTGTTTAGGACCACAAATTCGAAAAGTATTATTTTTTTCTTAAACTCGGTGTCCAATCAAACAGATTCACATAAATTGTAACAGAGGTAGTACTTTTGTTGCTTTACCCTAGAGCCGACTTTGAGTTCAACATAATTAAGAGACATTCCATTACGGTGAGGCAAAATGGGTAGGGCACGGGAGGTCGGGTCTCTGAATCGATTGGTCAGAGAACAACTACTTCACTTATTATTTGAATTTAGTATTAATATCGCTCAAAAACTAAATACTTGAGTAATTTTAATTAAAACTTTTTGTTGCCTATGAATTTTTGAGTTGTAATAGTTGTAACTGGATCAACACTGCCGGTTTCTCGTTTTAGAGTAACTTTTCTGTTTCCACCCAAAATAATTTCGAAGAAAAAGAAAATCTGACCTTTATTTTCCATATAAAGGAAACATCAGAGGATATATAAACATAAACTTATTACTATTTTTAACTTTCATATCTGTAGCTAAAACAATTCTTATTTCCTTAAACTCTCTCTTTTTTTTAACCTTTTAGAATGTCCATTTGAACTCTATTGAATTCCAGAATGATCTGTAACCAAATTATATCTTTCAGCCTGTTCAACCAAACCTGCATTCAAGAAAACTAAACAAGCTACGTGTATACGGTCAAAATCAAGGAGCTCGATTTCGAAGTCTTAAATTGGGCTATGAGTACGAGTCCGGGCGACTCGAAGTAGGGGTCGGACCTGGCTGAAGGACACACACCTCGAGGAAGCAGATCGAAGGCCTGGCACGACCTACATCGAGGGCAGTACAGTCTCGAAGGCACTCAAGAAAGAGTGGAAATTTTTCAAGGACACGTGGATCAGGACATAAAATAATAGGATAAGATTTGTACGAAATAGTACAAGTCCGTACTAGGTCGTTATACAACTTTACCAATAGAACTTTTTATCATAATTGAAAATGTACCATATTAGGGTTTTCCCCTCCTATACAAAGGGGACCCCAATCATTTGTAAGGAACACCTTATTCACTGCAATAGAAGATTCTACTCTGTTTTCCTTGTTTAACGCGCTCAGCAATTGTTCTTCGGCTTTATTGGCTTTACTTTATTGTTCTTAGATGACCACGAGGTCCTTGGGATAATCAAGCTCGAAGCCCCTATTGCTCCAACAACACTGATTTGGTTCACCAATTTTTCTTACTTAAGCTTAGTATTACTTGTATAATCACTAGTATTAGAATATATCATATATCTTTAAAATCACAAATTATCTTTAATTGTCACTCACATTTTTTGAGTTAAACAGTTTGGCGCCCACCGTGGGGCTAAAGAAAATAGTGATTATTTTAGTTCTAGTTTTCTGATAACACACGTTATTCTTCACACTTTTTCTTGTCAAAGGTTCTTTGATTCAGATTTGGATATGTCTAGCCCTCAAAACGCACCTGCTCATGACAGTAAGGGACTTGGAGAAAACAGCGGTATAGGGGTCGGTGTACCACCCATAAACCCTGAGGAGATGCCAAATTTGGAGCCCGTTGATATCAGTTCACATAACTCTCGAAACACGGACGCAGGCACAGACCCCGTAAGGAATGCACACAGGGAAGCCCGATCCGGAAGCCAGGAAACACGAGGGATGGAAGAAGAAGGAGTTAGCCTCCAAGTGATATTTGAGATGCTGCAAGCTCAGCAAGTCACCATCGCACAACTTCAGAGTCAGAACAGAACTCCTAATACCGCCGAACCAGTGAATGCCCGGCATGAACCAGCGCTAGAAAGGCCCAATGAAAGTGGCTCGGGGACTGACCCCGCAATCATGAAAATGCTTGAGGAACTGACTAAAAGGATCGATTCAGGAGAAAAGAAGATAGAAGACAACGATAAGAAGGTAGAAACTTATAACTCCCGGGTAGACCAGATACCGGGAGCACCTCCAGTTTTGAAAGGTCTAGACGCTAAAAAATTCATACAAAAACCTTTTCCCCCAAGTGCGGCTCCGATGCCCATTCCCAAGAAGTTTTGCATGCCTGATATACCGAAATACAATGGAACAACTGACCCTAATGAACATATTACTTCATACATTTGTGGAATCAAAGGAAATGACTTGAATGATGATGAAATCGAGTCAGTATTATTGAAAAAGTTTGGGGAAACACTATCAAAAGGAGCTATGATCTGGTATCACAACTTAGCTCCTAGCTCTATTGATTCATTTGCTATGTTGGCAGACGCCTTTGTGAAAGCACACGCCGGGGCCGTAAAGGTGACCACGAGAAAATCGGATGTCTTCAAAATAAAACAAAGGGATGAAGAGATGCTGAGGGAGTTCGCATCCCGATTTCAAATAGAAAGAATGGAATTACCGCCAGTCTCCGATGACTGGGCAGTTCAGGCCTTTATGCAAGGTTTGAATGAAAGAAGCTCGATAGCATCTCGACAACTAAAGCAGAGCTTGATCGAATATCCAGCTATGACATGGTCAGATGTGCACAATCGTTATCAATAAAAAATTAGGGTAGAGGACGACCAGTTGGGAGCCCCCTCGAGCTCAATTCACCCTAACAGATTCGCAGCCAAGCACTCGAGGGACACAGACCGGGGATCAAGATTCAACAAGGAAAGATATCAAGCGTACGTCAAAGATAAAAGGAACATTTCAAGGCGTAATGAACCTCGGAATGATCGGAGAGTAGATCAGAATGATCGAAGAGTAGATCGAGGCCAAAGTTCCTGGGGACTCATGGGCAAAACCGGGTTCGGCAGGAGCTCGGGACCGGTGGATGCGCCCAGAATATCAGAATACAACTTCAATGTCGACGCCTCGAGTATCGTCTCAGCCATTGGCAAAATTAAAGATACTAGATGGCCCAAGCCTATATAGACCGATGCTTCTCAGAGAAACCCCAATTTAATGTGTAAGTATCATGGTACTCACGGGTATAAGACCGAGGATTGCAGGCATCTTAGAGAGAAGGTAGTCCGATTACTCAACGAGGGACACCTTCGTGAATTTCTCAATGACTGGGCCAAGAACCATTTCCGAGAAAGAGATGCAAACAGGAAGAATGAACCTGAAGAACCTCAACATGTCATTCACATGATAATCGGTGGAGTCGATGTCCCACAGGGACCTATATTCAAACGTACCAAAGTATCCATCACAAAGGAGAAACGGACTCGGAGCTATGTGCCCGAGGACTCTCTATCATTCCGCGACGAGGAAGCAGGGGACGTATCCCAGCCTCACAACGACGCCCTAGTAATCTTTATCCTTTTAAATAAAATTCAGGTTAAACGTGTTTTAGTGGATCTAGGTAGCTCGGCGAACATAATCAGATCGAGGGTCATGAAACAACTCGGCCTGCAAGATCAGATTGTACCTGCATCCCGGGTACTGAATGGCTTCAACATGGCATGTGAAACAACAAAGGGAGAAGTTATCTTGCCAGTAAACGTAGCCGGAACCATACAAGACACCAGGTTCCATGTCATTGAAGGTGACATGAGGTATAACGCACTCCTCGGGAGGCAATGGATACACAATATGAGGGCAGTGCCTTCGACTCTCCATCAGATAATGAAGTTCCCGACAGAGGAAGGAGTGAAAACAGTCCACGGAGAACACCATGCTGCAAAAGAGATGTTTGCAATCGAGGAAGTGGTGCCGATAGCGGAACCCTTGACCTCGGAGAAATCGAGCCCCAAAGGTAAACAAGTGGCTAAGTAGCAATCACAGCTCCAAGCCTAGACGGAAGTAGGATAACAGGTAACCGAAGGCGAAGAAGGGAACTCCCTAGTTTCTCGAACCTTCATTGCCCCCGAGAAGCCCGATGTTACCAAGTTAACCACTCAAAAGAAACGGGATTAACCCTCGAACTCAGGAAAAACCTCATTTAGTTTCTTATTGATAATATAGATTGCATTGCTTGGTCCCATTTAGATATGACAGGGATTCCACTGGAAATCACCACACATAGGCTGAGCAATAGTCCCAGGTTTAAACCAGTAAAACAAAAAAGGAGGCCCCCAGTTCGAAGAGCTTTGCATCAACATCCAGTCAACAGGATGTACGAAGAACGAACGGGTAAAATAACGAAAGCCTATATTAATGATATAACTGGTTAAGTACCTGTGCGCAGAGGACCATTTTAGTTCATTTGCAGGAAACAATCAACGGTTCGGGGCAATGCGACACGAAGCTCAACCTAGAGAAACGTGCTTTCAGAGTTGGCACGGGTGAGTTTCTCAGCCTTCATGGTGTCAAATCGGGGAATTAGAATCATCCCCGACCAGGTCAAGGCTCTCGAAGATATCATGGTCACGGATAGTAAGACCTCAGAGTCGTTGGTAAATGATCTCACAAGCTCGGCACGATAGAAGCTCTCAAAGGCTCATGATCTTGAAGATACCCCTTCTTACACGAAGGCCGTAGGTTGTAAAGCATGTGTTTCACTCTTTTTCCCTTGGCTCGGATTTTGTCCCAAATGGGTTTTACCGGCAAGGTTTTTAACGAGGCAACAACTATATGCTACCTAAGGAACATTCAACAAGTATTCAAGGCTTCTTTTCAATCAACCTCGAATACTGGGGGGCATCACCCTCGGAGGTTATATTTTTGAGAAAGATACTTCGTGCCTAAGAGGGCCTCGATAGGAGAACTTTGTAATGGGCTAAACGGTCAAATGAACCGTGTCCATATAAAATAATCGAGCCCTGACAGCAAAGCATGTACACAGGTACCAATTCTGTTAATACCAAAAACACTTGGCGTTTAAAAAAATGTCTACTATTACACGAACTCTACATCCTACGGGAAACCGCTTAAGAGCCAAAACATAGAATCACCCCGAATACTCGGGGACTGTCATCGAAAATTCAGATTAATAAGACCTCAAAGAGCCCCCCCCCCCCAAACAAAGTCCAAGGCCAATATACTCGGGGATTAACTTCTCAAACAAATTCGGAAAATTATCGGGAAACAAGTCCAAGTGACATACCCGAAGGCTACGGCCATACTAAAGACCACGGTCATATAAAGGCTACGGCCAAATAATGCATCTCGGAGACATCCGACTTCCGATATACACTAAAGGCCTTCAAACACTTTGAAAAAACCGGTTAAATCAGGCTACCCTCGGCAAAAGCAAAATATAAAGGGCTTCGATAAATTCAGCTCTCAAAAAATCCAAGGGCTTCAATAACATCGGCCTTCGAAAATACCTCAAGAGGTATTCGATTATGTTTACACAAACAAATTATTAATAAGATTCCGATATGTCAAACCTTCGAAAAAACCTACAGGTGCAAAAAACACATGCCAAGGCATAATTAAAATTTCACCAAGTCTTTTCAGTCGAAATGAGGGAAAAATTATATAGCCATTCTAAGAGGCCCAATCGGCCCAACTTAAAGAGCCTAAGGGCCGATATATAAGAGCCCAAGGGCCAAATTAAAGAGTCTAAGGGCCGATATATGAGAGCCTAAGGGCCGACTTCGAAAGGCTTAAGGGCCAAAAACGTATTATACGAGACTCCGTTCTCACTCAACCCGGACTCAAGAGTCGCGGTATCCCGAGCTTTAGTTGGATCGATTTAATAGCTCAATGACTACTGTTTCTATCGACAAGGATCTAAGCGTTTATTATCCCGAGCCCAAACCCATTTTAGGGCCAATCGTTCAAGTTATGCAAAAGAAGCATTCCATAAATCAAAATAGTATGAAATCCAGTACAAATCGGAAATGAAATGAAAAACTCCTATTATATTTCCAAAATATGGTTACAGGGAATGTTTTCACAAAGGATACCTACACAACAACAAAATAAAGAAACCTAAAACTACTTTGGAGTCACATCTTCGGCAGTTGCATCCTTGAGAGCCGCATCTTTGAAAGCCTCATCCTCGGAGACTTCGTCCTCATATCCTCCACTCTCGCTGCCACCGACTGAATCATCCTCACCAGAAAGCAGAGCAGCAGCCTCCTCTTCTAAAATCCTCGCCTTTTCAATATCGGCTAAGAGATCGAAGCCACGAGCATACACCTCCTCGAGGGTTACCCTCCGAGATTGACGCCTGTCATGGTCAAGTGCACTCGATAACTTGACTTCTGCTGCAGAATAGATCTCATTTGCCCGAACATTAGCTTCATCGGCATCGGCTCGGTACGAAGACATAATTGCCTCCGCATTGGATCTGGCTTTAGCCAACTCAACAGTAGATTTAGCTTTGAGCTCCTCGATGGCACGGCCTCGAGCTAGGCTCTCCTCCTTCACACTTTGAAACTGAAGTTCGAGGGAAGCCAGCTCTTCTCGAAGAGTTTCTTTCTCGGAGGCAAGATCATCCATGCTTTGCCTCCACCCCAAGGTCTCGGCCTCTTTCATTTTTAGCTCCTCTTGAAGCCGCACCACCAAATCGGCCTTCTTATAAAACGGCAAAATTAAAGATATTAGACGTCAAGACAAGCAACTTCATAACAGGCCCTCAAAGGTTATGTTACCTTTTCAACATACTCGACCCGTCCTTGGTGAGCCTGTGCCAATTCAACTCGAAGATCGCTGATCTCCACCTCTTTCTTAGCATAGAGGGCTTTAAGATCGTCCCTCTCCTTCGAGACCTTTTTTAGTTCGGCCTCACATCGAGCAAGACCGGTTCGAGACTTGGAAAATGCCTTTTTGTGGAGCACCATGGCCTTCATAAAAAAAGAGGAAAAATGGAATCAGAAACCGCAAAGGCGCAGGAACAGGCATAACAAACAAGAAACTCACTTATTTGAAGAGTCTACGAGCCTCATGAAAAATGAAAGAAACGTCTAGGTCGGGGCCATCTTCAAGCCCCGGAAGGCATTCTCGAAAGATGTCATGTCCTTCATGGCTTGCTTCCACTTCAGAAGACCTCATATTCTGACATCTCGGATTTGCCCATCAAAAACTCGAGGCCGAGAGGCGAGTCATCTATATTGACTACCCTAAATAATACACTCGGGACGGTATCTTTATGTTGAAGAGGCTCGGGACTGGGCCGTTCGTCCTCACCCTCCAGATGGCCTCCTAGGCGAGGTGCCTTTTTTCTGCACGACAGCTCGGGGGCTTTATTTGAACTCCCCTCGGAAATTTCTTCGACTCTGGAATACGCTGCATCGACCTTTACCGGCTCGACGGACTTCGAAGCACCGACACCTCTTCTTTTACGGGCTACTAAAGGCAGTCGTCATCTTTTTTTTCCTCCTGGTCTCGGAGACGTTGGACCATTTCTGGAGATAAGTCCGCCGTATCAACCTTGGACCTTCGAGCCACGCTCTTCTAAGGCTTCGGGGGATTGGCGGGCGTCACTCTTTTTCTCTTTCTTTCTTTAGGGGACTTTGGAAATTCTTCTTCATCATCCGGGGCCGGTCGCAAATCAACGGCGTCTCCAAGACCTACATGAAACCTAGGTAAATACCCCATGATAGAAATACAAGAAAATAAACAAGAGAGCTCACCATGGTTTTTGGCCTCCCATCGACCCTTGGCCAGATCTCGCCAGCAACGCTTCGAATAAGAGGAGACGGAGGCCATCTTACGGACCCAACCCTCGAGGTCCGGGACACCGCCAGGAAACCAGGTAGTGGTTACACCATCGTAAAGGAGTTAGACCAATGAAAAATATAAAGCCAGGGAAAAGGAATGAAAGCAGGGTGTAAGCCTGCTACATACTCATGTTTCATGTTCCACTGCTCGGGGAATGGCATCCAATCAGCGGGAATCAGATCGGAGGTCCTGACTCGGACGAACCGACTCATCCATCTGCGGTCTTTGTCCTCATCGATACTAGAAAAGAGAGATTTTAAGGATCAACGTTGCAATTTTATCAGACCCCCACGATAAAGTTGAGGACTGTATAATCTGATCAGATGATCGAGGGTAAAGGACATCCCCTCAACTTGGCTCGAAAAGAACCTAATTAAGTAAACGATTCGCCAGAAGGAAGGATAGATCTGGCCAAGCGTCACTTGGTATCGTTGGCAGAAGTCAAGAATAACTGGATCTATGGGACCTTGAGCCGGAATTGCAGGACCCAGCGTAAATGGGTAGGTATATACGCTCAAGTACCCCACTTTGTATGTAGTAATGTCCTCCTCGGAGTAAGGGAACACTATTTCTTTATTGTCCCACTTGCAATCCTCTTTTACTTGCCCGAGCTCGGCCTTGGTCACCAAATAAATATATCGTGACATGGGCTCGCATCGGCCTGGTGTCATTGCAGGTTTCTCGATTTTGAAATCAGATGTTATTTCACAGGGCGGGGGGATACACTCCTCAATATGAGGGGGCACTACCGGTTTACTCTTGATCGATCGAGAAGACAAGGAAGCTTTTCCTTTTTGGGAAACCGGTACAGAGGTTTTGGCCATCGCAATACGGAGAAGCCAAGAAAATGAAGAGTGTTGATAATAAAGAGAAGGGAAAGTTCAAAGAAGTTGAAAAAAGATAATGAGACTTTGAGAACAATATGAGAATAAAGTTTTCAGGGTTGTGAAGTTTGTCTATTTATAGAGATCATTTAAGCGTGCTGGGGAAGCCAAAAGGCCAACCGTCAGCCGCCCCCAATTAATGATTTTTGGAATCGCTCAAAAAATAATTTTTCAGTCACTTCAACCGCTGATGTCACGATATTGACATCAGGACCAAGGCATCAAGGATTAATTCATCAAAATCATAAAGGGCAGCCTACAAGTCGAGTTCGAGCAGAATATCCATTCGATTATTAAGCACAAGGGCTATCCGAATTTGAAGAATCTCTCACTCGGGAATTGAGAAAAGGCCTAAGGGCTATCCTTATTACAAGTTCGAACACATGCCTGCTCGACTGCAAAGCCCAAGGGCTAACCGAGTTGGGGAAATTTCTCACTCAGGGACTGCGAAAAGATCTAAGGATTAACTTCATTTCGAGATCTTTCTTTTACCTAACTCGAGCTCGGGGATTATGATGTTCGGAGTTCACATTTAAGCTCAGCTCGAGGATTAACGAGAGCCTCGAAGGGTACTATATTAAAAACCTAAGGGTTTATTATGTCCTGAGCTCGATATTTGGGCTAGCTATTGAAACCATCTAATCAAAGTCTTTTACGAATAAAGATAGAGTAAAATACAGCATGAACCAGAAGGGATACAAAAGGATCCTTTTTTGCTTCCAAGAAATATTTACAAATATAGCTACGACACCCATGGAGGATGTTTACACAGGAACAAAGAAGCAAAAAACAAAGCCAAAGAACATAATCTACCTTTAAGACCACGTCCCCGAGAGCATTGTCTTCGAAATTTCTTTCCTCGGGGGCACCCTTTCAAATCTCTGGGAACATATGTATGGGGCAGGAGGCCCTCAATAAATGTAATTATATCTCCAGCAGCCAAGATCGAGCATTCTAATGAAGTTTTGGGCCGCAATACAGGAAAAGACCAAAAGGGGTTGCAAGATGCACAAGCAACAATCCAAGAGTGTTCATCCTCGGAACTCTGTTCACTGCAATAGAAGATTCTACTCTGCTTTCCTTGTTTAACGTGCTCAGCAATTGTTCTTCAGCTTTATTGTCTTTACTTTATTGTTCATACTTTATTGTTCTTAGCTGACCTCGGGGTCCTTGGGATAATCAAGCTCGAAGCCCCTATTGCTCCAACAACACTTATTTGGTTCACCAATTCTTTTTACTTAAGCTTAGTATTACTTGTATAATCACTAATATTAAAATATATCACACATCTTTAAAACCACAAATTTCAAATACTCAAAGTCAACCAGAAAGTTAACCTGAGCTTGCACCCCGATATCTGACAAAGCTCACAAATTCCGATAACCCATTCAAATACGAGTCCAACCATACTAATTCCACTCAAATCTGACTTTGAATCGATGTTCAAATTTCAAATATTCACTTTAGAAAAATTTAGACAAAAACCCACAATTCCTCTTTTATATTCATCAAATTAAATGCGAAATCGAATATGAAATCATGTAATATAATTAAATCAGAGTTAAAACACTTACCCCAATCAATGTGGTGAAAATTCCATCCAAAATCGCCCAAATCCAAGCTTTATGACTCAAAATGTGATAAAATGAGCTCTAGGTCCGAAATAGAGTACTTATAATCATTGAACAGTCATATGCATTGCGATCACGACATATTCCTCGCGATCGCGTAGAAGAAAAACAACACAGCCTCGAATAAGGCTTCACGTTCGCGGCACCAACCTCGCGAACGTGTGACAAGCGCAAAACACCACTTAAAATTATGCTCGCTAATCACATATTTTAGTATATTATAATATCGTATCCACAGGGATTGGAGTTAAATAGTATTCTTGTAGTTTATAGCTTGATTTCTATCGAAGATGATCAACAGTTGAGATTTATGTGATTAAAACTAAAGTTAACTAGGAGTCTAAAACTATTGACTAACGACAATCGATGCAAGTAACAAGCAAAGAAGGTTATCAATGGGAGAAGATAGGGTTTTGATAGGATAGGTGCAAGACAATTGTTTGTGATTTAACTCTAGATAATTCACTTCTAATGTTCAAGTGAGTCTGTCGAATTCACTAATTTATTGGTTCAAATGTTTAGTAGAAGCTCCTCTTTCGATTAAGTCTCAACCTCACAAGATGAACCAATTTAAGCTCCGTGAAGATATGCAAGAATGTGTAGTGGATTAGTCATTAGGAGAACCACTCTCGATTACCCTCCTAACTAGGTTTAATCGATAATTCAACTAGCCTCTTCCGATTAGTACGAAGAATTAATGAATTCAACCAATAATATAATGCAAGAATATCACAAGTTATGCCTCTCTCGATTACATGAACAAGTGAATATAGATGCAACAATTAAATCATCCAAAACACCTCAATACATAAAAACTAGGGTTATAATCCACATACAGATATCAATACACCAAATCTATCAAACTGACGAGCTTGAAACACACACTTGAATATGCTCGCTAGTCGAATATAGTAAAATATAATATCGTATCAATAGGGATTATATTAAACAATATTTTTCATAGTTTACAGCTCGATTGCTATCCAAGATGATCAGCAATTGAGAATTATGTGATTTAAACTAATATTAACTAAGAGTCTAAACTATTGACTAATGACAATCGACGTAAGTAATGAGCAAAGAAGGTTATCAATTTTGTATAAAATATGGTTTTGATAGGATAGGTGTTGATACCCAATTTTTCCTATAATATCTAAAAAAAAATGCATATATACCTCCAAAACTATGTATTAGCATCAATTAATATTTTTCCATAATTTCTGCACTTTTATGGGTTTTAATTAATTTACTCCAGTATTTTTATTTATGCAAACAATTACTACTTGCATCACAAATAATTTTATAATAATTTTGTGGTTTAATTTTATCATTTATATTTGTTCTAAGTTTTACTTATTTCACAAATAGCTATATTTGCATTTTTGGGGTTATAATTGCAATAACGTTGCAATTATAACCCATGCATGCATTAGTACATATTTTACTAGAAAATAGCTTTTTGTATTATTAAAATACTAAGTAATTGTTTTATAACATTTTAGGCATGAAAATCATTTTTTATAATCTGTTAATTATTTTTTAAAAATTGTTTTTATCAATTAAATGCGTATTTAACAAATTGCCCTTTTATTTTTCGGACATATCCATTTAAACCAGCCCAATTTCAATTCCCCCAATCCCAATTCAATTAAAACATAGCCCAATTAAGTCCAACCCGCCCCAACCCAAAACCAATCGTGACCGTTGATCTCTAAGATCAATGGTCCATATCACCCCTTTCCTTTTTTATCCCTAAAGACCCCTAAACCTAGTCATTTGTCACCACCGGCCGCCCTGAAAGCCTCTCTTCTCTAGTTCTCTCTGAGACCAAACTCTAACCCTAGCCGCCGCCACCCAAAACCAGCCCTTATCCCTCCGATTCTCACTCGATCCATGGATTTCCATGGGTGTTTAAGACCCCTACTAGCCTCCTACTTCCCTGGTTGCTCGATTTTGTGATTTCCTGGAAAGATCTCGAAGAGATCTAGTCCAGATCTTCTTCAAAACTCTCTAAGAGTCCGTCTATGGTTTGTGAGTGCTACTCTCTCGATATTTTATGGTTCAAATCTCTGGTTCAAAGCCAAATTCTCTTTACCCCTCCCCTTTTCCTAAAAACCCTAATCTTTGAACATGAATCCGTCCAGATCTTTGTAGTTCTGAAACAATTCGAGCATTATTTGGTGTTTTCCCTCAAAAATCTTTTGTTTTGGTTAACTGCTTCGATTTCATTTACCTTCTTCTAAAAACTAGGGTTCGTCCAGAGTTTCTTCAAAAGGTTTTTAACTTTCAAATGTTGAATCTGACTATCTCTTTAAATGTTTGATTAATTTTCATGTATATGCTCAAACCCTAGATATTCTTGTTTGTGACATTGAGTTCTTCAATTTTTTTCGTTATTGTGTTTATTTCTGTGAACCAGTTATATTGACTGATTCTATTTATGTTTTGAATAATTTTTTCCTATTAAAATCAGTATTCGTTGGGATTTTTACTGAGTGATTTCTATTAGGTATTCGAATAATTTTCCTGTTAAAATTGATATTTTCTGGTATTCTTACTTGTTTCCTTATTTGTGACCTTGATTAATTATACTTGCCTTAATTAATTATTAGTACGGTTTGGAGATTTGACTGACTCCCTATATGGTGCGATATTGATCACTTGCCTTATTTGAGCCCTAGTTCCTTACCGTTAATTGATTCTCCTCAATTTAAGAGGTCTCTTCCGGATTTTTCACAGGAATTGATCCCCTAATTGGCTGATTGATTTTATTTGATTGTTTTACAGACTGTGGTTTCTTCTTTACCTTATTTGTTTTACCACACTAAGTGCTATATATACCCTCTCATTCTGATTCTTCAAACACGAACAACAGTTCACAAACACACTCACACACAAACTCTTCTCTCATCTCTCTCTGCAATTTGTGTTCATTGCTTGTATAGTCGGCTGAAAGCCAAGACTAGACTGTTGAATCCTGCCTACTTTACCTTCTGTTTCTGCTTCCTTAACTGGTATGCTCTCGCTATTACCATTCAGTTAAACCTATGTGTTTCTCTTACAATCAATATGCCTTCTTCTGAACCTGTATGTTTTCCTGCTTAGCATGTCTACTACTATTTTAATTCAACTATGTGCCTTGTTATCAGCATGTTCACTTTCATGTTATTAAACCAGTCAGATCTCTATATTGGCCTGCCTATCTTTAATTAAACCTATGTGCTTCATATTGTTCCTAATCAATATGTGTACTGCCATTCAATTAGACTATATGCTTCCTGCTATTCAATATGTTCCCTTATAATTAACATGCCTTCTTTCTGCTAAATCAAACCGATGTGTTTGTTGCAATAGTATGTCTACTTATATGTTTACTGCAATAGCATACCTACTTCTATTTGATTGAACCTATGTGACTTGTTTTCAACCTGTTTACTCCTGTTTTAGCCGGACCTATGTGCTTCTGCTTTCAACAAATGTGTATACTTGCCTATGTCTAAACTGGACCTATGACTACTTCTCCACTAGCATGCTCTTAAAATGTTCACCTTTCACAATATGACTCCCCAGCCCTACTATCCCTCTGTATGTGACTGAATGTCACCTAGTGATAGTTAATTAACTAAGTTGAAACACTAAGTTACCCTATTTCTGTATACTATTTGACTACTGGGACCTTTGTTTGATTTACAATGATTGAATGGCCTTGTTTGCTCCTTACTTCCTGAGAATCCAAAACTATTTTTAAAAAACTATATCCTGTTTTCAACTCCTATTCTTAGAACACCTAGGGTCTTGCCCCTCTAGTGTGAGCATTGCTTAGGAGTCCATGAGATTCCTCTGAACTTTGACACACTGGAGTTGGCCTTCCAAACTTGCTCACAAAGGGTTACTTTGAAAGTTTTCTGGTGTAAGCATTGTCTGGGGTCCCTGAGGCCCTTGGGAACTTTGACACACCAGGATACTATTGGATGCACTATGAGGTTATGGCATTTTTGGACTGTTTGAAGGCCTGGTCTGCCAGGTTTACCCTTTGGGCCTATATTCAGGATCCCTATAGTTGTAGCAATTTCACTTCTGTAATTCATTATTAATGTTGGTCTGTAATAATAATTTCTTGTAAACAGATATTGGGAAATTAGTAAAAGGGAGGGATTCTTATACATATCCTATTGGGAAAGGGTAGATACCATGCCTATAGGTTGTTAATTGTTTATTTAGACGCCATGCCTATAAGTTGTTACAATATTTGTTTATTTAGATGCCATGCCTATAAGTCATTACAATGTTTGTTCATTTAGACATCATGCCTATGGGGTTCCAAAAATTGATCCTGCATTCTAGATAACATGCCTGTAAGTTTGCTGCGATGTTTTCTTAGATACCATGCCTATAGATTGTTACAATGTTGTTTATTTAGATACCATGTCTATAGGAGGTTTTATTTTTTTTAAATTAATTCGTCCTGCCTGTAAGCTTGAAAAGAATCAGCTTCTGCATACTAACAAGGTTTAAATCAGTCTTCTGCATATTTTAAAACTAATTGCTGCATTTAGATGCCATGCCTATAGGATTCCAAAACCAATTTCTGCATTTAGCTGCCAGTATGTATAAGTCTAAAATCAGTTATTACACCTAGGCAACATGCCCATAGGACTTAATAAACTTGAACCATTTTAAATTGATTCCTAGAATTCCGATTGCATTTAGACAACATGTTTATAAGTTATTACAGATCTACGCCTAGGCAAGCCTTTAGGTAACCAAGGTCTAATAAAAACTGTCGAACTATGCTTTGCTAATTTGTGACTGCCCAGATTCAACAGGCTTTAAAATCAGTAGGCAAACTGATTAGGTCTTTTACGCTTTGCCTTAACTCAATGCTGCATATTCTCTACTTGTCAAGCTCGCCCAGATATCCTGTTCTAGGACCTCTCTGAAATATCTGAAATTTGTTGTTTGAGACGTGCACTTGCTTGCTCTATTTGTGGAGGTAAAATATGAGCCTTTTAACTGTTCTATCCTTGGTCCAGTCCTACGTGTTTTGTTTGTCGCCTAGAGTTTTCTCCTTTTAATTACTGTAGGAGAGTCTAGATCCACCTTAACTAGAAGTCCTAAATACCTCCGGGACTATACAAGTAAAGGGACGGGTAATGCACGCATAGGATACATCTTAAGGTTGCTAGAACGCTTTACGCTATGACCAAGGGGAGGGTAATTGGGTAGTACATGATATGATGACCTTTGCGATAATGCCACGTGTAACCCCTCTAGTTAAGGAAGGCTTACCGGGTATTGTAGAGATGTGATCCTATAGGCTAACAAACCTAGGACTTCCCTCATCTTATTTACATATATGTGCTTAGACTGCTTATCTGTTAAATTTCCTTTATCTTATATGTGTGATTAGACTGCCTATCTGTTAAATGATTAATTCACATAATTGAGTTCGGCCGGGACCCACCATTGTGGACCGCGAGGGGTGCCTAACACCTTCCCCTCAAGGTTATTTCGAGCCCTTACCCAAATCTCTGGTAATGCAAACTGGTTTCATGAGTTATTTGCTTTAGGTGCTCTAACGCACCTTAAATCCATTAGGTAGCGACTCTTCAAATTCAAATACCCAATTCCCAAAAGAAAAAGGAGTTGTTCCTAATGAATGTCGAAACCTGGACTCCGCGATGAAAAAGGGGGCGCGATAATAGGTGCAAGATTATTATTTGGGATCTAACTCTAAATAATTAACTTCTAATGTTCAAGTGAGTCTCTCAGATTCACTTGATTATTAGTTCAAACGTTTAGTAGAAACTCCTCTCTCAATTAAGTCTTAACCTCAAAAAATGAACCAATTTAAGCTCGGTGAAGATATGCAAGAATTCGTAGTGGATTGGTCTTTAGGAGAAACTCTCTCGATTCTCCTCCTAACTAGGTTTAATCAACAATTCAACTATCCTCTTCCGATTACTAAGAAGAATCAATGAATTTAACCAACAAAATAGAATGCAAAAATATCACAAGTTATGCCTCTCTCGATTACATGAACAAGTAAATATAGATGCAACGATTAAAACATCCAAAGAGATTCAATACTTAAAGCTAGATTTAATATCCACAAAAAGGTTCCAATACACCGAATCCATCAAACCCTAAATAGAACTACTCCATAGACATGGAGCAATTCATCAAAATTATGTTCAAGTTAACGAAAAACATAAAATGATCCAAACTCTTGTCTTGAGTGAGTATTGATTGATGAAATCCTAGTGATTTTGCTTCTCCACCGCCTCCTTAGCTTCATTAGGTCTAAGATGTGTCAAAAGTCCAGAAAATACCATTTTCCCATGCATTTATACCAGCTAGGGTTGGGCCTACACGAAATTCCCTTTTTCTAGCCGAAATAGGAAAACATTCAAGCTTATTGCTTTTCCAGCATCGCACTGTGCGTAGCATTAGAGCTTTTTCCTGACAGAACCCAAAAAACCCAGTCTCTGAAGTTTGCTATTTTCTGACAGAAAATTACCCTGATGCGTCGCACTATGCGTCGCCTAGTGCGCCGCACCAGTGCATTTTTTCAGTAGTTAATTCTTCCTCAAATATTGACATCCAGAAGTGATCCTCGACCCTTGAACACGATCCCGGCTTATTCCTTTGGGCTTTTACTTGAACATCAAAGCTCCCGATAGCTCGAATTAGTTCCACAACATTTACATAACTCGGAATCACTCCAACAAGGCATAAAACACCCAATGAGTGCAAAACACTTGTAATTAAAGCTCAAACTCAATTAAAGTGCAGTAAATTAGAGTGCAATAAGCGACTAAAATACGCAATTATAGCCTACCATGAACACCCCACACTTAAACCATTGCTCGACCTCGAGAAATCAAACTACACTTCATATAGACACGACCTTATTAAACAACTCTCCTAACTCATTATACAAAGAATATTTAAAATAGACTAAGTACAATAGTGAAACATCTTCATTTCAAGATTTGACTCACAAGTACCACGCATTATTCACAACTCACTCACTTACTCAAACATAGAGATCAACGACTGTACCTTTCCTTCATGAATCAAGTGCCTTCACATATCAACAAAGAGTAGTTCCACAAAAATAAAATTTAAGAACAATTAGGAACTCAAGATAGAAAGAATTCACTCACTCTCAGAAACAACATTTATATGCCACAAAAGATGAACCATAGGCTTGCCCGTAGTGTACTACTCTACTAATTGAGCTCATTCAGTCAAGGATCACGTAGGACTTTTACTTGTTGTAATGTAGGCTGTGGGATGGGAAGGATACATTCAGATATAAGAGTGACTACACCTTCCTAAGCACTTTAATACATACACTTTAACTTTCAAAACCCCACACTTATGTCAAACCAAAACTCCACCTTCACATCATTATACATCATGTTATTTAAGCACAATTACATCAAGAGTTACCACTTATCAATGAATATTTTATTCATAACAATACAGCTATTGTTTTTTATCTTTCTTTTTCAATTCAAGTGGCTCTTACTCTTTCAAAACATTGCACATTTATCCTTATTTCAATAGTTCTACTCAAAAGCCAAACCAACCACCCCACATTACAACTTTTACAAAGCTTAAATGGACGGTCAATTCAAACAAATGGGTAAGGCTTGTAATGTGGTTACCAAAGAAATAAGATTACTCCATTCTCAAAGGGGTTAACTAAGATACATAACAATTAGGTGGGTAAAACATATATATCTAGCTCAACAAAGAAGTGCCTATATCACTTCCAAGATTGAATAAACTACTATTTCGATTTGCAAACACATGGGGCAAGCTCTAGACATCAAATGCAATGCATAGAATAACATTAAAACCTCTCTCTCACACACACACATAACTCACCCAGGATTGGATTCCTCAAGACACTCTAGTCAAAGCAATTAAGCAAAGTTAAGATCATATAATTTAAGGTAACACACAAGAGTAAAAACCCGAGCCTAAGCATCACAACTAAGGCACTCACTATTCTCAAGGCATAACAAAGTCAAGAAATATTGCTTCAATTCAAATAATAGCAAAAAGTTTCCTGCTCCTAACAAAAATAAAACTAACTACACCCAGTTCAAACAAAACCCTTGGAAAAGAACCACGACACAAAGAAAAACCAAGGGGGAATTGTTACACTACCTGCAAAAACAAATATTTTTGTCTTTTCCTTCGACTTTAATCCCTTAAGAAATACATCGATATGATATCCATCGTCGGGAAAAGTCGAAAATTTTAATATTTTTATGTTTTTTTTTCAAAATTTTTTCTCTATCTCTAACTACTCAAACTAACAAAAAGAAAACTAAAACTAACATACATACAACATACAAATATCCCCCACCCCACACTTAGTTATGGCATGTCCCCATGACACACAATTAAAAAGCATAAGGTAGAGCAAACTTCCTTGAATATCTTATCGGGGTCTGAATCAAAGTCGGGCTCCATTCCACGTGCCCGAACTAGTGACCACACAGACAACTTCTTTTCATCTCTCTTGGGGTACACCCCACACTTATCTTTCTCAATCACTGGAGGATTCTCTTTTGACCCCTTAACTTTCCACTCAACACATGCAGCTAACTTCTCCTTTTTCACCCCTTTTTTATATTCATCTCAAAAGTCATTGTCTCATCACCTACTCTAAGCATGAGCTTTCTCTCGTGTATATCTAATAGTGCTCTACCCGTTGCTAAGAATGGGCTTCCTAAGATTAGGGGTATCTCCTTATTCTCCTCCATCTTCACCACTATAAAATCTACCGGAAATACAAACTTATCTACCCGAACTAAGACATCTTCCACTATCCCCTCGGGTGCTATAGTCGTTTGGCCTACCAGCTGCAAAGATATTGCTGCAGACCGTATCTCTCCAGGCTCATTCTCCAGCTTCATGTAAATGGACAAAGGCACTAGATTAATTGAGGCACCAGAATCACATAAAGTCTTATCAAAATTAATAGTGCCTATAGAGAAAGGTATAATAAAACTCCCTAGATCTCCACACTTTTGTGGCAGTTTGTTTTGTAATATTGCACTGCAATGCTCTGTGAGCTTGACCACTGAGGTCTCCTCTATCTTCCTCTCTTTCTAAGGATCTCCTTCAAGAACTTGAAATAAGCTGGCATTTGTGAGAGCACTTCTGTGAATGGTAAGTTTACATTAACCTGTCTCAGCATATCTAGAAATCTCTAAAACTACTTGTCAAGCTTTTCTCTATAGAGCTTTTGGGGAAAAGGTAGATCAGGCACGTGCTTGCTCTCTTCATTATATTCCTCCCTTCTTGAAGTTTCCTCCTTCTTCTTTTTCTTAGCTCCCTTCTTGCCTTTCTTCTTCTTATCAACTTTAATTTTCAGCTGCTCCCCACTTTCTTTTTCAGGCACAACCTCTTCTTGGACTGGAGTGGGCTCATTCAATACTTGACTGCTTCTCAAGGTCACAATATTTACCATTTTTGGGATTCTTTTAAGTATCAAGCTGGCAGAGTACCTAGGATTCTTTTATACAATATAGTTGCAATTTGTCCCACTTGACTCGCCAAATTTTGCAAACTTGTCCCAAGTTCTTTGATAGCTGCACCATGAGCATCTAGCCTCTCATCCGTCTTGACAATGAATGACTTCATTAGATCTTCTAGCCCAGACTGAATTGGTTGTTAAGGCTGAAACTGCGGCCTCGGCTGATTCACAAAACCAGGAGCTCTTTGAAATCTGGAGTTATTTGTTGCCATGCATTTGCTATACCCCCAAGTGAACTCCATGAAAAACTGAGGTGCTTCTAACCCATTCCATTGAAGTTAACTTCCTCAGTTGAGGCTTGATACTCATGAGTAGGGTGTTCTCTTCAACATATGTCACATGCTGCAAGAGGCTCATTATGTATCGAAGCTAAGGTCAGCTTCCTTATTTCTTTGGCCATGGCATCAAGTTGTACGTGCACAGATGTATTAGTATCAACTTGGTGAACACCAGTTGATCTTCTTCTTTCAGCAATCTCAGAGGACCACTGATTTGCATCTTCAGATAACTCATCTAGAATTGTGAGTATCTCCTCCGGAGTCTTCTTCATCAACGGACCTCGAGCTGCATTGCTCAATGTTTTGCGTGAGGCTGGTGGTCGAACCATCCCACAAATCCTGGAGTTGCATCCAGAGTTCAATTCTGCTATGTTGACACTTTATAACAATCTCATTAAACCTCTCACATGCTTCAAACATAGTTTTAGTCTCATTCTGGCAGAAGTTATGGATTTCTCTTCTAAACTTGCCCATCTTAGCCGAGGAGAAATATTTAGCAAGAAATTTTCTAGTCATCTCTTCCCATATTCTAATTGATCCCCGGGGCAGGCTTTGAAGCCAGTGCTTTGCATCATCTTTGAGTGTGAAGGGGAATGCCCTTAAGTAAACTGCATCTTGTGACACACCATTGTATTGGAAGGTGTTCATAATCTCCTCGAAGTCCATTAGATGGTTGTTTGGATCTTCGTTTTGCTTTCCTCTGAAGACACATCAATTTTGAAGGGTTTGAAGCAACCATTGCTTTAACTCAAAATTATTTGCTGCAACTAGAGCTGGTCTCACACCGGATAAGCCTTGGTTGTAGACCGGCCTAGCATAATCGCTAAGTGGTCTCCCTTGACCGGGAGCTATGTTTCCAAACTGGTCTAGAACCAATGGCTGAATCTGAGCCATTCTTCGAGCCCTCTCCTCTTCATAAGCGATTTGTGCATCTCTAAGTATTGCTTTCTCAGCATCCTTTGCAGTTTTCTCTCTGAGTTGGGCTGCCTCCCTCACAGCCAAATCTACATTATCATCGTCTCTAACCATATTTTCTTTGGTTGAGGATTGCCCAACCTTCTCTATAGTCTCGATGAGATTTTTTTCCTTCCCCAACTGTCGCATTTGTTTCTCCATTTCTGGTTCTATGATTGCACTTCTTTCCCAAAAGATCGAGTCATGCACCAATCTAACCTGTCATATGTGCACAGTCAAAGATCACTAAACGTAAAATGGAAAAAATAAAATAAAATGAAAAAATTACTGAATTAGCACTACAAACTATTTCAAGCACGATTAATTGCCAATCCCCGGCAACGACACTAAAATTTGATGAGCTTGAAACACACATTTGAATATACTCGCTAGTCGAATATAGTAAAACATAATATCGTATCCACAGGGATTGGAATTAAACGGTATTTTCATAATTTAAAGCTCAGTTGCTATCCAAGATGATCAACAGTTGAGAATTATGTGATTTAAACTAATATTAACTAAGAGTCTAAACTATTGACTAATGACAATCGACGCATGTAATGAGCAAAGAAGGTTATTAGTTTTGAGAAAATCTGGTTTTGATAAGATAGGTGCAAGATAATTGTTTGGGATCTAACTCTAGATAATTCACTTCTAATGTTAAAGTGAGTCTCTCGAATACACTTGATTATTAGTTCAAACGTTTAGTAGAAACTCCTCTCTCGATTAAGTCTCAACCTCACAAGATGAACCAATTTAAGCTTGGTGAAGATATAAAAGAATTTGTAGTGGATTGGTCTTTAGGAGATCCTCTCTCGATTATTCTCCTAACTAGGTTTAATCAATAATTCAACTAGCCTCTTATGATTACTAAGAAGAATCAATGAATTCAACAACAAAATAGAATGCAAAAAATATCACAAGTTATGCCTCTCTCGATTACATGAACAAGTGAATATAGGTGTAACAATTTAAACATCCAAAACGATTCAATACATAAAACTAGAGTCAATATCCACAAAAAAGTATCAATACACCAAATCCATCAAACCCTAAAGAGAACTACACCATAGACATGGATCAATTCATCAAAATTATGTTCAAGTTAACGGAAAACATAAAATGATCCAAACTCTTGTCTAGAGTGAGGATTGAATGATGAAATCCATGTGTCTTTGCTTCTCCACCTCCCCCTTAGCTTCCTTAGGTCTAAGATGTGTCAAAAGACCAGAAAGTACCGTTTTTCCATCAATTTATACTAGGTAGGTTCGGTCCTAGACGAAATTCCCTTTTTCTAGCCGAAATAGGAAAACTTGCAAACTTATTGCTTTTCATGCGTCGCACTGTACGTAGCAGGGTGCGAAGCATTTGTGCTTTTTCCTGACAGACCCCAAAAAACCCAATCTCTGAAGTTTGTTATTTTCTAACAGAAAATTCCCCTGATGCGTCGCACTGTGCGTCGCCCAATGCACCGCACCAGTGCATTTTTTCAGCAGTTAATTCTTCGTCGAATTTTGACGTCCAGAAGTGATCCTCGACCCCCGAACACGATACCGGCTTATTTTTTTGGGATTTTACTCAGACTTTAAAGCTCCAAATAGCTCAAATTAGTTCTACTACATCTACAAAACTCGGAATTACTCCTACAAGACATAAAACACACAATAAGTACAAAACACCAGCAATTAAAACTCAAATTCAATTAAAGTGCAGTTAATTAGAGTGCAATAAGTGACTAAAATATGTAATTATAGCCTACCATCACAAACCCTAAAGGGAACTACTCCATAGATATGGATTAATTCATCACAAATATGATAAAACGATAGAAAAACATAAATTCGATCCAAACTCGGGTCTCGAGTGAGGAAGTAATGATGAAATCCATGTGCTTTTGCTCCTCCAACTCCTCCTTAGCTTCCATAAGTCTAAAGTATGTCCAAAAGTCCTGAAAATAACATTTTTCCATGTATTTATATCAAGTTGGGTCGGGCCCAGACGAAACCACCTTCCCCTAGTTGAAATAGGACATTGGCTCTGTAAAAATTGCACAGGCGCGCCGCATGGGGTGACGCGCCACACGGGGCAGCAGTCGAGATCTTCAAAGAGCTTGAACTTTCAACAGGCAGCACAATTGTACAGATGCGGCACCCCACGCATCGCTCTATGCGCCGCGGGTGTGTTGTTTTCTCATAATGAAGTTCAAACTATGATTTTTTGATATCCGGACTTGGCCCCGACCCTCGAACGCGATCCCGCCTTAATCCTTTGGGCTTTTACTTAGACTTCGAAGCTCCAAATAGCTCGAATAAGCTCCATAACATCTACATCACTCGGAATCACTCTTACAAGGCATAAAACACACAATAAGTACAAAACACTAGCGATTAAAGCTCAAACACAATTAAAGTGCAATAAGCGACTAAAGCACGAGATTATAGCCTACCATCAACACCCACACTTAAATCATTGCTCGTCCTTGAGTAATCAAACTACACTTTATAAATACAAAAGCATTTTAAACAACTCTGTTAACTCATCACACCAAGAACATTTAAATTAGATTAAGCACAACAACGTAACGTCCTCGCCTCAAGATTTGACTCACAAGTACCATGCATTTTTCACAATTCGCTCACTTACTCTAACACAGAGGTCAAGCATAACCTTTCCTTCATGAATCAAGTGCCCTCACACAACAATAGAGAGTAGTTCCACACACAATAAAAGTTAAAAACAATTAGGAACTCAAGATAGAAAGAATTCACTCACTCTCAGAAACCACATTCATATGCCTCAAAAGATGAACCATAGGCTTTCCCGTAGTGTACTACTCTACTAATTAAGTTCATTCAGTCAAGGATCAAGTAGAACGTTAATTTGTTTTAATATAGGCTTCGGGATGGGTATGATATATTTAGATATAAGAGTGACTACACCTCCCTAAGCACTTTAATTCATACATTTAACCGTTCAAAACCCCACACTTATGTCAAACCAAAACTCCACCATCACATCAATATACATTAACTCCCGACTTCTTTAAGCACAATTTAATCAAGAGTCACCACTATCAAAGAATATTTACACAACAATACAACTAAATTTTTCTTTTTATTTTCAATTCAAGTGGCTCTTACTTTTTTCAAACAGTGCACCTTTCTCCTTATTTCAATAGTTCCAATGGAAAGCCAATCCAACCACCCCTCACTTCAACTTTTACAAAGTTCATAACAATTTCAAGTGCTCACGGGAGGGGAAAAGGTTCAAATAGATGGTCATTCACACATGGGTAAGGCTTTTAATGCGGTTGCCAAAGAAACAGGATTACAGGATCAAAGAGGTTAACTAAGATACATAACAATTAGGTAGGTAAAAGCATATAACTGGTTCAACAAAGAAATGCCTCTATCACTTCCAAGACTGAATAAAACTACTATTTCGCTTTGCAAATACACGAGGAATGTTCTATACATCAAATTCAATGCACACATTCCACAAACCTTACACACACATGGAACATAACTCAATCAAGATTGGATTATCAAGACACTCTAGTCAAAGCAGTTCAACAAAGTTAAGATCGTACAATTGAAGGCACTTATACAAGAGTCAAAAACTGAGCCTAAGTGTCACAACTAAAACACTCACTATTCTCAAGGTATAAAAAAGTCAAAAGATATTTCATCAATGCAATACATAGCACAAGGTCCCTACTCCTAACAAAAACCAAAACTAACTATACCCAATTCAAACTAAATCTTTGGAAAAGAACCGCGACCCAAAGAAAAACCAAGGGGAAATTGTTACACTACCTACACAAGAAAATCTTTTTGGTCTTTTTCCTTCGACTTTAATCCCTCAAGAAACTTGTCGATATGATATCCATCATCGGGAAAAGTCAAAATTTTAGAATTTTTATGTTTTTTCAAAATAAAATTCTAACTACTAAAAAGCAAAACTAGAACTAATATACATACATACAAATATCTCCCACCCCACACTTTAAGTTGTGGCATGTCCCCATGACACACAATTAAAAAGCATAAGGTAAAGGAAGCTTCCCTGAATATTTAGTCGGGGTCTGAGTCAAAGTCGGGCTACATTCCTAAATCTGGGGTTGTTTTGTTGTCATGCATTTGCGGTACCCCCAGGTGAACTCCATGAAAATTCGGGGAGCTTCTGACCCGTTGCATTAAAGTTATAATTTCCCACAGCATTCACTTTCTCAGTTAAGTCTTGACACTCATGATTGGGGTGTCCTCTTCCACAAATATCACACGCTGCATGAGGCTCACTTTGTATTGTAGCCAAGGTCAGCTTCCGTATTTCCTTAGCCATAGCATCAAGTTGTACCTACACAGATGTATTAGCATCAACTTGGTGAACACCAGTCGATCTTCTTCTTTCACCACTCTCAGAGGGTCATTCATTTGCATCTTCAGACAACTCATCAATAATTGTAACTATCTCCTCTAGAGTCTTGTTCATCAACGGCCCTCTAGCTGTATTGCTCAATGTTCTACGTGAGGCCGGTGTCAATCAGTCCCAAAAATCCTGGAGTTGCATCCAGAGTTCAATTTCGCTATGCTAACACCTTCTGACTATCTCCTTAAACCTCTCCCGAGTTTCAAACACAGTTTCAGTCTCTTTCTAGTAGAAGTTATGGATTTCTCTTCTAAACTTGCATATCTCGGCTGCTGAGAAATATTTATCAAGAAATTTTCTAGTCATCTCATCCCATGTTCTAATTGATCCTGTAGGCAAGCTTCGAAGCCACTGCTTTGCATCTTCTTTGAGTGTGATGGGGAACGCCCTTAAGTATACTGCATCTTGTGACACCCCATTATATTGAAAGGTGTTCATAATCTCCTCGAAGTCCATTAGATGTGTAGTTGGATCTTCGTTCATCTTCATTCTAAAGACATAGTAGTTCTAAAGGGTTTGAATCAACCCTTGCTTCAACTCGAAATTGTTAGCTGCAATTGGAGGTGGTCTAACGCTTGATAATCCTTTGTTGGAGACCGGTCTAGCATAATCGCCAAGTGGTCTCCCAGGCCCAGGAGCTATATTTCCAAACTAGTCTAGAGCCAAGGTTTGATTTTGAGAAATTCTCTGAGCCCTCTCTTCTTCATATATAATATGTGCATCTCCGATAGCTGCTTCCTCAGCATCCCGTGCAGCTTTTTCTCATTGTTGGGCCGCCTCTCTTGCAGCCAAATCTACACTATCATCATCGTCTCCTGCCATAGTTTCTTTGGTTGAGGATTTCCCAACCTTCTTTAACGTCTTAGTGAGATTTCTTTCCTTCTTCAGTTGTCGCAGTTGTTTCTCTATCTCAGGTTCGTATGGTATCACTTCTTTCCTAGAAGCTCGAGTCATGCACAAATATAACCTGTAGCCTGCGCACAATCAAAGAACACCAAACGTAAAAAGACAAAAATAAAATAAATGATAAATTCCCGAATTATCACTACAAACTATTTCAAATACTATTGCTTGCCAATCCCCGACAATGGCGCCAAATTTTGACGAGCGCAAAACCCCACTTAAAATTATGCTCGCTAATCAAATATAGTATAGCATTATATCTTATCCATAGGGATTGGAGTTAAACAATATTCTTGTAGTTTATAGCTTGATTGCTATCCAAGATGATCAACAGTTGAGATTTATGTGATTAAAACTAAAATTAACTAAGAGTCTAAAACTATTGACTAACAACAATCGACGCAAGTAACGAGCAAAGAAGGTTATCAATGGGAGAAGATAGGGTTTTGACAGTGTTGTTGCAAGACAATTGTTTGGGATTTAACTCTAGATAACACTTCTAATGTTTAACTGAGTCTCTCGAATTCACTCAATTATTAGTTCAAATGTTTAGTAGAAACTCCTCTTTCGATTAAGTCTCAACCTCACAAAATGAACCAATTTAAGCTATGTGAAGATATGCAAGAATGCGTAGTGGATTAGTCATTAGGAGAACCTCTCTCGATTACCCTCCTAACTAGATTTATTCAATAATTTAACTAGCCTCTTCCGATTACTACGAAGAATTAATGAATTCAACGAATAATATAATGCAAGAATATCACAAGTTAAGCCTCTCTCGGTTACATGAACAAGTGAATACAGGTGCAACAATGAACTCATCCAAAAATGCTTAAATACATAAAAACTAGAGGTATAATCCACAAACAGATATCAATTCACTAAATCCATCAAATCCTAAAGGGAACCACTCCATAGACATGGAGTATTTCATCACAAATATGATAAAACGATAGGAAAACATAAATTCGATCCAAACTCGGGTGTTGAGCGAGGAGGGAATGATGAAATCCTCGTGCTTTTGCTCCTCCAACTCCTCCTTAGCTTCCTTAGGTCTAAAGTAAGTCCAAAAGTCCTGAAAATAACATTTTTCCATGTATTTATACCAATTAGGGTCGGGCCCAGACGAAACCACCTTCTCCTAGTCGAAATAGGACATTGGCTCTATAAATATTGCATAGTCGCGCTGCATGGGGAGACACGCCACGCGGGGCAACAGTGGAGATCTTCATAGTGCTTGAACTTTCAACAAGCAACACAATTCTAAAGATGTGACCCCCCACGCACCGCTCCACACGCCGTGGGTCTGTTTTTTTCTCATAGTGAAGTTCAAACTTTGATGTTTTGATATCCACGCTTGGTCCTCAACCCCCGAACGCGATCCCCGCTTAATCCTTTGGACTTTTACTTAGACTTCAAAGCTCCAAACAACTCGAATAAGATCCATAACATCTACATCACCTAGAATCATTCTTACAAGGCATAAAACACAAAATAAGTATAAAACACTAGCGATTAAAGTTCAAACACAATTAAAGTGCAGTGACTTATAGTGCAATAAGCAACTAAACCACGAGATTATAGCCTACCATCAACACCCCACACTTAAACCATTGCTCGTCCTCGAGTAATCGAACTACACTTTATCAAGACATGACCTTTTTAAACAACTCTCCTAACTCATCACACCAAGAATACTTAAAATAGATTAAGCACAATAAAGTAACATCCTCGCCTCAATATTTGACTCACAAGTACCATGCATTATTCACAACTCCCTCACTTACTCTAACGCAGAGGTCAAGCATTACCTTTCCTTCATGAATCATGTGCCCTCACACAACTATAGAGATTAGTTCCACACATAATAAGAGTTAAGAACAATTAGGAACTCAAGATAGAAAGAATTCACTCACTCTCAGAAACTACATTCATATGCCACAAAAGATGAACCATAGGCTTACCCGTAGTGTACTACTCTACTAACTGAGTTCATTCAGTCAAGGATCAAGTAGAACTTTAATTGGTTGTAACGTAGGCTGCAGGACGGGTATGATACATTTAGATATAAGGGTGACTACACCTCCCTAAGCACATTAATACATATATTTGACTATTAAAAACCCCACTCTTATGTAAAACCAAAACTGCACCATCACATCAATATACATTAACTCCCTACTTCTTTAAGCACAATTACATCTAGAGTCACCACTACCAAGGAATATTTTTCGCAACAATAAAACTTTTTTTTTCTTTTTCTTTTCAATTCAAGTGGCTCTTACCTTTTCAAACATTGCACCTTTCTCCTTATTTCAATAGTTTCACTCAAAAGCCAACCCAACCACCACACACTCAACTTTTATAAAGTTCATAACAATTTCAAGTGCTCACGAGAGGTGAAAAGGTTCAAATAGATGGTCAATTCAAAAACATTGGGGAAGGCTTGTAATGCGGTTGCCAAAGAAACAGGATTACAGACTCAAAGGGATTAACTAGGACGCATAACAATTAGGTGGGTAAAAGCATATAACTGGTTCAACAAAGAAATGCCTCTATCACTTCCAAGACTGAATAAAACTACTATTTCGCTTTGCAAACACACGGGGTAAGTTCTAGACATCAAATGCAGTACACAAAATCCACAAACCTCACACACACATGGCACATTACTCACTCAATATTGAATTACCAATACACTCTAGTCAAAGCAGTTAAGAAAAGTTAAGATTCTCACACCCCTTTTTTACCACATTAAACCCTCTTTAAATAAAAGGTGATTTGTAAAGCTCAAAAGGGTTTTCAATTAGAAAATGACAAAAATTTGTGTTCTAAAAGATATTCCAGAGTCGCCACCTGACATTTGATTTCGGTGTGTCAGGTCACCGTTAAAAAATGACTTTTCTTTCAAAACACGTTTGGACTCCAAAAACTAGTTTGCACCAGAGATCTAGGTAAGGAGGTTCATTTGACTAGGGGAGAAGGTGTTAGGCATTCCCCGAGTCCCGTAAGAGTCACAGTTGCGTACAAAATAAAAATACTACTAGTTCTACTTTCGACCTCCAAATACAAATACTTCGGAGCATACCCCGGATAAAAAATATACAATGTCTACGGGGCATTCCCCGGATAAATTTAACTAAAGGGGGTGAACTTTCACCTCAAAAGAAACAAAAACATGAATGCCTTAAAGGTTTGCCTAACTGAGTGTGACCGACCTAAACATGCTCCTATCGAACCGAACAATTAAAAGATAAATAAAACAAGAACACCAGAAACTTTCTTAAGTTTAAATTCTTTCTCATATTTAACCAAGACCCAAATTCAATTCTTCCACTAACATTAAACTAATGTAAAGTTCAAAGCTAGGATCAGACTCATGGTTACTAATAAACGTGCATCTAAGCCTGTGAATCAAAATTAATATACTAACTGAACAGTAGCCAATAATGTCCAACAAATCAAACAATGCAATTTCAATTTAAAGCAGAAACTATTATTCAAAATATCACATAATATCACATAACTGAATAGTAGCCAAAACAGAAGCATTGAATCATCGCATAAGAGTAACGAAATGAAACAGAGGGAGAAGAAAACCTCGAATCGAACCTCGGGCTCTCACCTCGAACTAAATTTAAAGTACTGTTTTTACTTCTCACGATGACGAAGAGCAAGGATCTGAAAATGGGTGTTCTCCGTCCAAGAGTCGATGTGCTGTTCTCTATCTCTCTGTTGGTTTTTGGGTTTGACAGATATCAGGTTGATGTGTAGGGTCAACATTTGGCTAGAGGTTGAAGGTGACAATGGCTATAGGTGTAGCTCCTTTTGTTTTTTTGGCTACTGTTGCTGTTCTTGTTTTGGAGAGGTTGAGTGGCAGGTGATTTTGCTTTGGAGAGGTTGAGGGGCTGGCGGTGGCAGATGTGGAATGGCTGAAAATGGGGTGGTGGGCCGCTGCTGGAATCTGGTTTGGTCGCTGGTGTTTTTGGGGTCTCTTAAGGGTTCTTAGGGTGAGGGTGACGGCTGGGGTGTGGTCTTCAAGATGATCGTGGAAGTAGGTGGCGAGAAGTTGAGGTGTGGTTCAATTTTTGCCATCCTCCCCTTCTCTGTATGTTCGTCCGTCTCTAGGGTTTGTGTGTTAGAGTGTATAAGAGGAAGAAGAGAAGGGGGTCTTAGGGTTTGGGCTTTAAGATTGGGCCATATCTAATTTTCTACCAAAATTGGGCTAAGAAAGCTAAAAATTCAATTTGTTTTTAAAAGTAATATGAATACGTATAAAAGATATAAAATTACTCTTACTAATTGATTTTAATAAACTATTAATATTATAATAAAACTAAAATTAAAGTTGAAACTATTTTTGTAGTTCTCAATTTTTATGCTTTAAAAACTAGAATTAAAATTAATAGTAGACTGAAATCCTATAGAAATAAGCTCAAATAAATATTTTAAAAATATTAAGACTATTAGAGATAATTCTAATGTGCGGGTCAAAAATTACATGTCTACAGCTGCCCCTCTTTGATTGGAAACACGAAGAGTTTTCAGACAAAGAACAACAAGAGAGGTTTTTTTTTGAACCCAACCCATATTTAGAGAGACCAAAAATTAAAAGAAAGGAAGGTGTGACCGAGCCCTGGTATCTGAGCTCCCTACATATCCTTGGCTATAAAGGAATCAGGCCACGTGTAGTTCAAAAGTAAGGAGATCGATGGAGTATACCGAGGTGGAGAGCCGATTGAGGTGCCGTCGAGGTTCTGGTCCGCGGTTCCTGCCATTACATAAAAATAAAAGGAAAAATTACAGCAAAAATAAAAGAAAAACACAAGATCCTATCTACTTCTTGTCCTGAGTCTTCTTCGAATCTCTACTTGCTCCTTCAACATGAAATTGAAAATTCACCCCATTCTTCAAGCGGGCATCCTGCTGACTTGAATTTGAAGAAAACTGGAAGTTGACCATGTTTCTCAGTCGGGCATCCTGATGCTTGCACTTGAAATACACTTGAACTTGGAGTAGACTTGAGCTTGAAAACCTTGTTCCTCAGGCGGTTCGTGCTACTTCTAATTTGAATTAAAAATTGCCACTATTCTCTAAACGGGATCCTGCTGTCTTTGACTTGAATCCTGAAAACTGAGAGTTGACCATGTTCTTCAGGCGGACTCCTGCTGTATTCAACTTGAATCTTGAAAACTGAAAGTTGACCCTGCTCTTCAGGCGGGCTCCTGATGCCACTCGTCTTTAAATTGTAAACTGAAAGTTGACCTTGTTCTTCAGGCAGGATTCTCCTGATGCCTCTTGAACTTGAAGTTGAAACCTGAACACTGACCCAGTTCTTCAGGTGGGCTCTTCATGCCTCTCTAACTTGAACTTTAAAACTGATGTGCACGGTAAAATCAGAGGACCGACTTCTCATTAGCAAAATGCTTCAATAGATCACTCCAGAGTTCCGGGATCTCGAGCCGGCCATTTTCCTCGAGATATGTCGACATCCAGCCGAAGGTAACATTGACTGAAACCCTAACGAACGCAGAAAGTTCCCGAAGAATGTATCCGGGGTCGACTAAGTCTGTTCGAGCAGATCAACATTGGCCCATGCGCACGTCATAAAGCTAGTTGGCTGTCCCATCTTCTTTCCTCTATCACGCAACGTCTCTTGTACTAAGTTTGGGCTTCCTCACCCCCCCTATAAAAGGAGAGTCATTAATACCCTGTAAGGCAGAGCTCCAACAATTCTACAAAAGTGCAATAATATCTTCTCTCTCTCTCTTCTCTCTAAAAGCTTATTGGCTCCCACTGATCCGAGGATACCTCGATATCCTTCGCCTTTATATGTGTTCTTAATTTTTATATGTGTTCTTCATCATATAATTTAGTTTCGGCTATAAAGAGCTTTATTTGATCGTATTTCTAACTGTTATACTACCCTCGATTGTCCCCGATAGCCCGAATTCGATCTCGAGGTCGACCCCGAAGCCCCCATCGACCAAACCTACATCCGGGTAGCAAGTCCTTCGGTTCGATCATTATCTCATTTTGACTCACGCTCCATCGTTAAATTTCATATTATTAGCATCATCTGCTCTAACAAGATGAATAGATCACGTATTTTTAGAGTCCCATTTTACAAATTTAATTGTCGTTACCATTTTCACGGTAAACAGTTTGGCGCCCACCGTGGAGCTAAAAATAATAGTGATTATTTTCTTGCTAGTTTCATTACACAAACGCATATCATCTTTCACACTTTTTCTTGTCCAAGATCCTTTGATTTCAGGTAAAAATGTCTTGCTCAGTTAACAGAGTTGAGAACGACTACCTCGAAGATCATAGGGAAAATGGTGTAGCTATCCCGGCCGCTGGAGCACCACTACAAGATCCCGATAACGCACCCGGACCAGTACTAGCGGGCGCGGACTTGCAGGACGCACAACAAGTCAACGAAACTTCTCATACCGACAGAAGCGTGCGACATAGCGACCAACAGGAAGTTCAAAAAACCCCGGCCCGGGAAGAACAGGAAGTTAGTCTTCACATTATTTTTGAAATGTTGTAGGCACAACAACTGGCCATTGCTCAGTTGCAAAGCCATCCGAGAACTCCCAGCACACCAGCACCGGAGATAGCTCCCCCCACTGAGCAAATACCCGAGAGATCAAATGATATCGGGTCAACAGCCGACCCAACCATAGTGAAGATGCTGGAGGATCTTACCAAAACGATCGAATCGGGTGAAAAAATTATCGCAGCCAAAGATAAAAAAGTCGATACCTACAACTCTCGAGTGCATCATATCCCGGGAGCACCCCCGTTCCTAAAAGGTCTGGATTCAAAGAAATTTGTACAGAGGCCATTCCCCGAGGAAGCAGCCCCGAAGCCCATTCCTAAAAAATTCAAGATGCTGGAACTCCCCAAATACAACGGTACCACCGATCCCAACGAGCACGTTACTGCCTATACCTGCACTGTAAAAGGCAATGATATAAAAAATGACGAAATCGAGTCCGTGTTGCTGAAAAACTTCGGAGAAACACTTTCGAAGGAGGCCATTGTCGCGCCCCCTTTTTCTCGCGAAATTGGGTTTATGACATTTGGGAAGACAAATCGTTCCCTTTTGGGAATTGGGTTTAATGGAATTGAAGAGTCGCCACCTAATGATTTAAGTGCATTAGGACACTTTAGAAGAGCTTGATTTTGGATAACCAGAGATAGGGTATAGGCTTGAAATTATTCCAAGGTGAAGGTGTTAGGCACCCCTCAGAATCCACTTGTGTGGTTCCCTGCCAAGCTATTGTTGTGATGTAAGTACAAATAACACATAGGCAAGTAGGACTTCAAATAAGAGGGGATTTTTTCACATAAAGGTTAGAAATAAACAAAGTCGGAAAGCATTGAAGAGAGTTGATTTAGAAGAAACGTTTTAAAAGATTTAAAAGAAACAAAGAACAAAGGAAAAGGGGTCCTAGGTTTATTAATAATATGGATCACCCCACACAACACCCGATAATCACTTATACACGTGGTGTTATCGCGTGGTCATCATATCCATATCTACCCTTTCCCACCCCGTTAAGGTATTAAAGCGCGGAATAGTCTCGTTTACTTATTGCATGCTATTACCCGCCCCAATCCTATCAGTCCCAGAGGTACTTGGGACTACTAATCCTAAAGGGAGGGGTCGTTGGGCTCATTTGTGGTTTCAAAAGGTAAAGATACTAAGGCGATAAACAAAACACATATAGCAAGTTTGGGGAAGCATATAAACAAATAAAAGGCTCAGAAAGACCTCCTTTAAACCAAAGAAGCACATAGTTTAACATGTCTTGCACGTACTGTTTAAGGTCTAACTAAAACTTAAAGATTTGAGGCAGACTGATTTATTGCATAGTTCAGATAAGAAGCCCGAATCAGGCCTGCCTGCTAGTTGTAACTAGTAAAACCTGATTAAGTTTATAATTTTACCCTAAGGCTTGCCTAAGTGATAGACGAAACCTATGGGCATGATATCTACAGATTTCAGAAACAAGGATTATGAACTGATTACATACTGATTTAAGAAAAGTTGCCAATTAAAAGCGAGTTTTAGAAGTGCACAAGTTCTGCCATTGGTAATACATTATTACTGCTAGTTTTAGACTTATAAACGAGTGAGGTGATTCAGATTCAGTTAAAACACCTACAGGCATGCTTTCTATGCGTTTGTTGACTTTAGAACACATTTTATAGACATAGTAAAAATGCAGAAACCCTATAGGCATGACATCTAAATGCTGGGTTTTATATGAACATGACATATGATTGTGTTTGGTTATTAAGACCTATAAACACGTTTGCCTAGTGAGAAGTGGATAAGAAAGAATCAGAAAGGACCTATAGACACATTCTACATGCATATGCATCCTATAGACGTGGTATCTATACATGAGAATGCAGAAATCCTATAGACATGTTATCTACATGAAAGAATGCAGGATTCTTATAGGCATGGTGTCTATGTGAAAGAATGCAGAAATTCCTATAGACATGGTATCTATGTGAAAGAATGTAGAAATTCCTATAGACATGGTATCTATATGTGAATGCTGAAATTAGAGATCCTATAGGCAGGTTATCTACGTATGGAGGTGCAGAAAATTAGAAACTCCTATAGGCAGGTTATCTACCCTTTGAATACATGGTTACCGTTCCCTTTTTCACTAGCCAACCCCGAAAGTTTTGTTACAAAGTTATTACAGCCCAGAAAAGTAAAATAAAGAAAAATACATCATATATTAAAAATTACAACCAAGGAGAGCCTGATTCAGACTTCCTGTCTGAAGTATGAAGTAAACCAACTCCAAAGATCAGATTTCAAAGCCTTTCTCTCATTTGGGGTGTGTCACAGTTCCCTAAGAGCCTCACATGGATTCCGAGCAGTGCTTACACCCCAAATACATTACCAGACTAGGACATAATGCAGAGTGGAAGGGCCAGCCCTCAAGTGTCCAAGTTCAGAGGGAACTAAAGGTCCCAAGGCAAGGCTCACAAGAGGGGGGCAGAACTTAGGGACTAAGAGAGAGAGTGCAAGTGCAGAATTCTGAAAGGGGAAAAAGGGAAGGGAAATAGTACACATAGGGATATAGGGAATGGGGAGTTGCAAGAGGTAAAGAGCAGGCTAGTGGGCATAACCCAACAATGGGAGATGCTGGCACACCCATAAGCGTATGGAACACATTGTTTAGAAGTCAGGATCCCCTAAGGGATCAAGTTTAATCCATAGACAATAACTTGCATATTGCCATGTTTTAAACTGTAACTCAAAGCACATAAAGGGAATAGGGAGGAGGGGTTCATAACAGAAACAAGCAAAAGAAAACAAATGCTAGTTTAAGTATTTAAATCTGCAGAAGTAATATAGTAGACATAGATGTAGAAAGCTGTAAGTAAACACATTGTGGTGATGCTGAAAATTAAAAGTAGGACATACCAGTTTCAAGGAAACAAATAGAGAAAATGCAGTAGTCTTGTAAAAGCCACAGTGCAGAAAAGAAAGAGAGTAAGAGTTCAGAAGAGATTGTGAATTGTGAAGTGGAGGAATGTTAAATCGTCTGCTGTGTGTTAGAGAGTCGTGTATTTATAGTGTAAAAGTCATGAGGAAATAAGGTAAGAAAATAATTGAAGAACTGATTGTCAATCAATTACACAAGACTCCCTTTAATTAAGGGATTCAGATTCAAACGTGTATAAACCAATTAAGGAAAGAAATTAATCAAACACTTTGTTCACAACATGCAATTAAGGACAAATACAGAAAAATGTTATTTAAGGACAAGGTTTTGAAGTACACGGTTTGTGCAATAAGGTAAGAAGATCAATTAACCACCAGTAAATCAAATGGTCCGAGATTTTGTATGAATGAACCAAGTCAGAAAAAGTGAAGAAGGGTTTTACTTAGGTCGAGTAACAGAGAAAATCAGTAAACAATGGAAAGAAATCAATCAGGCTATATTCAGAAGGAAGCTTGAACTAATTGCAAATTCGAAAACCATTTAGAGGGAAATTCATCATATATAAAGAGCATGTGAGCATGAAAGAAGATAGTAGTGTCATGGTAAAATCAGTAGAAAATCCAGTATAGAAGAGTTTAGCAAAAGGTCAGAGTCATATGAAAACAAAGAAGTCCAAACTCAATTCAAAGACTTGAAGTCAATCTGAAAGAATTAGGGGTTTCGAAATAAAACCCTAGTTCAAGCAAACCATAAAGCAGAGATGAGAGGGCAGGCAATTGAATCGAAATCATGTTTAGAAGTTTCAGAAAAAGAACAGGCTTCTTCAGCAACAGAACTCATGAGAAAACATGATAGCAAAGTAACGTGCAAACACAGTAGTAGCTTTCAAGCAAAAATGAAGGAAAAATACTGATAGGAACAGTAGAAGAAGCATGCTTAAAGAGGTTTTCTGGAAGAACTTCAAACAGGGCTCAGTAAAAGGAAAATAGTAAAACACTTAAGAACACAGTAGAAAAATATAGTAGGCGAGACATAACAGAACACGGTAGAAAAGCATACACGAACATAGTATAGAAAACATAGTAGAAGAACATACAATAACATGGTAGAAGACAAAGCACAAGAGCACAGTAAAAGCATACGAGATCCTAATATAGGAAAGCACAGTAAGAGAAACATATAAGAACATGATACAAGAACACAGTAGAGACAAATACACACGAATGATAAAGAAAAAAAATCATAAAAACACTTAAACACTTTCTAGAAAACCCTAAATCGGAAAAGAAAGGTTTTGAAAGTATATTTTGAAAGAAAAGTTAGGGAAATCGTTTGAAAACTCATGGAGAGCATAGATACACCACAGATCTAAAGAAATCGAAGAAAACCTCGAAAGGTTAGAGTTTCAGAAGAACCCTAGAAATGAGAAAGACTTTGAGAGGTCACCGATCTGCGTCGGAGAGGTCAAAACCAGGCTCAAACAAACACGGTACGACCCTGAGACCTCGAATAGACAGAGGTCTGGGTGAAAACCTTCGAAGTCAGGGCTCGAATCTTCAGGTATCAAGCACATAGGAGCAATAAGAGGTGAGTATAGGACTCCCACAGCCTGAGAAGCCATGGATTCCGGTGGGTTTCACGGTGGGAGATGGTAGGAGATGATGAGGGTTCAGAAAAGGTTCGAGAGAGTTTGAGGGGGTGAATAGATTCAAAGGCGGCTGATAGATGAGAGTGATTTAGGGTTGGGGGGTTTGGGAAATTAAAAAGGAAAGAAGGGATCGTGGCCGTTGATCATTTTGATCAACGGCCTGGATTTATTGGGGAGCCGGGCGGGTTGGGTTAAATCGGGTCATGGACGGGTAGTTTAGGAATTGGGCCGGTCCAATTGAGATTGAAATTGGGTTAATTGGGGTGGTCGATTTGGGTTAAAATTGAAATAAATAGGGCTGGATTTTAAATAGCCACTTTTTCCCTTTTTATTTTATAAAATAGTAAAATGATTTCTGCAAACGAATTAAAGGTACTAAATTTATTAATAATATATAAATATTAAGTAAAAAATACTGGAATCAAATTTGTAATTATCAGCGCAATTAATTCGTAAAATAGGCTAATATTGCAATTATTGCAATTTAGCTTTAAAAGTACTAAATAAATTTGTAAAAATGTGCAAAAATTACCTTAGCTACATTTTGGGATAAACCTAGAAAGCAAGTAAAAAACGCTCTCTCCTCTCTCTTTTTTCTCTCTCTTGAGACATGGTGAACTAGTGCAGCCATGGCTGCCATCGTCTCTCCCCAGCTCCAAGCTGTGGGAGAGTCCATCCAAAATACTACTGAAACACATCCTAATCCTAATCCAAAACAGTCCTATGCATCGCAACTTATTTCAAAACAAGCTGCCGCAAAATCGTCAAAGTTTGAATTATGCCCAGTAACGTTTGATCATGGAGAATCAACTGTAGAGTTCACCATGGATGAGGTTAATGGGTTTATACGAGAAGAAGGACTGCACCAAGCAGTTGTAATGAAATTTTCATATGGAAAACCTGAGTTACAGGAATTCAAAAAAGTTTTTTTGTCGCAATTCAATGTTCAAGGTCGCTGAAATATTGGATTGCTGGAGTTTCGTCATCTGTTGATCAGATTTGATATCTACAATGATTATGTTCAGTTCTTATCTAGATCAACTGGATATGTCAAGGCAAAAGGTGATGAATTCTTTTTCAGAACTTTTCCATGGACGTTAGGATTCAATCCAAAAGAGGAAACGTCCATGACAGTTGTGTGGATCTCTTTTCCAGGTTTGCCGCCTAATTTCTTTGCGAAAAAGTCGTTAATGTCTATTGCTTCAGCTGTGGGTAAGGCTCTTGCTGTGGACAAGGCAACTCAAGAAAGAACTAGACCGAGTGCAGCGAGGGTGAAGGTCAAACTTGATCTTTTGGACAAACACCCTAAAAAGGTGAAGCTGCTTATTGTGGACAGAATTTCTGGCAAAACTATCGTACATTACCAGGAGGTGGTGTATGATAATCTTCCTAACTATTACACCTATTGCAAGCATCAATGACATGATGCAAAAGTTTGTCGAGTGATGAAGGAACGAGCAGGAAAGGAGGAGATGGCGGAGGAAGTAGCAGTTGGTCGTAATCTGCCTGTTGTGGAGGTGACAAATCTTGAGAAGTTGCAAGGGGATGCTAGAGATTATTTGAATGTTAAAAGAGTAGGCCAAAAGGTTGTAGAATCAATAGCAAAGGACACCAGTAATGGGCAGCAGCAGGTATTGAAGATGCAACCTAATGAAGTTCAAAATGATATGGTCAATGCAGGACATGATCGTGAAGGGTTTATATCTACTGTTGCTGGTGTGATTGACAATTCAACAACACCACATGCTTCAGCGCCTATCGTGCCTCTAGAGGAGGTGTTAAATCTGGACAAGGGGCCACCAAAACCTTCCAAAGATGTTCCTGCCTCTACTATTTTTGCAAGAATGCATCTAGCTATTGCTGATGCAATACAGGTTGATGCTGATCGTGCAAAAAATAGCATGGTACCTGGTGATCAAAATTTTGTAGGGCAAGATAAGATAGGTGTAGGGGCAGTAGGTTCTGCAACTGCTATTGGTGCTAAGACAGCTGGTGATCGAGCAGCTGCTGGGGTGGCTAAAACTACTGTTGATAGAGCAACCAATGCCAAAAATCATGCAACAGCTGAAGTAGTAGGACATATTGAGAAATTTGGAATTGAAGCAGCTACTGTATGTTCAATGTTGGAGGCTACTGTTGCATTGAATGCAACTGGTGATCGACCTAGTACTGGAGCTTGGAAACCTACTGTTGCTTTGAAACCTTCTGTTGATCGAGCAGCAATTGATCCTAAGTTTAAAAGTGCTGGGCAGTTGGAGGTAGCTGCTGCACAAAATTCTGAAGTTCAAGGTGTTGTTGCTGCAATTGATAATGCTTCGAAGGAACATGCTGCAATTTTGTTTAAACACATAGCAAGTCTAGATGCATCTCAAGGTGCAAATTTGGAGGCTATTACTGCAATAAAAGAAACTGGTGATTAGGAGCAGGTACAAGTAACTAAGGAGGCAGAAATAACACTTGAAACAGGTGCACATAATAATGCACCAGGTAACTTCGTTGCTGGTGTGCAAACAGCTTCTTTGGAAGCTACTGTCATGAACGTAGATGACCATTCACACGGTGGAAAATTAACTAAGGATGATGGAGGTACAAAAAATACAGTTGGGGATGATTGGAAAGTAGTGAGATCTTCTGGGAGGCAAGGTGCATCTCCAGGAGTGAAGAATAAGCAGCAGCAGATGAGTGCTCGACAAAATCCAAGTACTGCTGCTACTAGTCCAAATATGTTTGATGCACTTGTGGATGAGGAGGATATTTTCATAAACTCACCAACCATAAATGATGCTAAGATGCAGTAGAAAATACCATGTATTACCAATGGTGAGGAGAAACGAGGCAGTGAGAATTTGGCAAAGAAATGTGGTTTTCGACGCAACGCTTCGGAGAACAACTTGGCTGAAGTTTTGAAGGATGATCGTGGAACTACCTCCAGCTTACCTACACTTCATATTTCAAGTCCAGCAGTGGCCAAAATCATCAAGGAAGCCCAAGTTGCCATGATGTTGAATGACAATCTCATGATCAAGCAACCTTTGGTCACTTTGAATACATCGGCGCAAGAAGTTCCTTCCCGAATTGTGGAGTCGTTCGGTGAGCATAGTGGTGGTTCTGGGAAGTTAACGCTGTCCACTGCAAATAACAACGACATTATACAAGCAAATGTGAGGGAGATGGCAATCAAATCCAAACTTTGGGCCAACCAACGCGAGGATGATGATGATGATGAAGGCTGGGGTGCTGATTTTGCGGGGAATTCGACTGATGAAAGTGAGCAATGTAGTGGAGATGAGGAGATGCGTTTAGTTGGCTCACATGCCTTGCAAAAAATTGGCAGCTCTTCAAAGTTGAACTCATGCAGCAAGCTCAATGCGAAGGCTCCAATTTTTGTCCCTAAAAATATACAGCAAAACACTCCAGCCCTTATGTGTGACAAGGATCAATATGCAGCATCAATGACAACTCCTGGACAACATCAGCAGCTTGCAGGCAGATCAGATATAGTAATCTCAACTACAAGTAATGAACAGCAGCAGCAGCAGTTAAGTGCGAACAATCCTGCTGCCAGTCGTGAGAATGAACTACATGAAGCAGCATTAAATCCAGAACAGCAGCAACTAACTAAAAGCACACCAAAGTCAGTTGTTAATGAGAAAACAATGGGATAGCAAGCAATTGTTCCAGCTATTAGTTTGGAGGAAAGAAAGTTACTGGATGCGATGGTAAGCTCCAAATCTGCAAATCTGTGTAATCCCAATGCTTCTAGCAGTGGTTGTGTGAACAAGAACAGAAATAAGGTGCAAGACATAGCAATACAACAAAACAAGTCAATGGTGGCTAATATACAAGATGGAAATACAATGACGACACAAGGTTTGGATCAAGATATGCCACATCCAGTGAATGTGGCCAGAGATACTTATGAAGAGGGCGAGGAAGATGATATTTTAAATCAATACCGGGCAGAGACAGCAAGAAAAGGTGATTTATCACTTATGCATAGCGGAAAAAGGAAGAAGAAGCATACAAGAGAAAAAAGTTGGGACGACAAGGTGAGTGAAGATGCAAATATAAGGCATCTTCCTATGAGAGTTGCCAAGCAAAAACAGGCTGCCCCATCTACATCTACAAAGTCCAATCGTTCAAAAAAGAAAACATGAATTTTGAAGATATATTGAAAAGGGTCAATGATGAAGAAAAGAATCTACAAGTTCAAGATTTCACAAGACTAGAGAAGAAAGAACAACATAGTTACTTTTACATATTTTTATTTTACCATCACATTAGCATAATCCTCTGTAATATCATCACGGAGTATGTTATAAACTCTGTGATGATAATACAATTTTTGGTACTCTCTAGTTCTTACTTTTTACATACATGCTAGTAGGTGAGGCTTTTCTATGCCTCGATAGGATTAGTAAGGTAAGGTTTAGCCTAGTTTGTGTTGCTCTAGTCCTATGCCTTTGGAAAGATATCCAAATGGCTATGAGATTATATGCCCTCGTGAGACTTTGCCGGCAGCTACACCATGATTCCTCTACATGAGGCTGCCATATAGGGCATTGAGAGGCGCAGAGGAGTGACTATATGGCCAAGGCATAGAGGCAACACTACTGGTGCTATTGTCCCCCTTATTTGTACTCTTCCTATGTATTTTTTTTTTTTTTTGCTTTTTATTATTAATAAAACTAGCCCTAGGAACCTGCCTAGTGGATTTGCTTAAAAAAAGAAGCTATATTTTGGGATAAATATGAGAATAAAATAAATTAATCACCAAAAATGATAATTTGAGGAATAATTATTGGTTTTTGTATAGCTAAAATAGGGCAATAAATTAATATGCAGACATATGTTATTTTGAAAGTATTTTGCATATAAAAAATATACAGGGAAAAATTGGGTATCAACAGCCATGATGTGGTATCACAACTTGGCTCCCGACTCCATAGATTCATTCGCCATGCTAGCAGATTCCTTATTAAAAGCACACGCGGGATCCATCAAGGTAGCAACGGGGAAGTCCGACGTTTTCAAAATCTAGCAAAGAGAGAATGAGATGCTGCGGGAATTCGTGTCCCGCTTCCAAATGGAATGAATGGAGCTGCCACCCGTCTCCGACGACTGGGCGGTACAGGCCTTCACCCAAGGCCTGAACGAACGAAGCTCGGTGGCCTCGAAACAGCTGAAACAGAACTTGATCAAATACCTGGCCGTGACTTGGTCGGACGTCCACAATCGGTACCACTCAAAGATCAGGGCCGAGGACCACCAGCTGGGAGCCCCTTCGGGCTCGGTATACCCAAGCAGACTCCTAGTAAGAGAAGCGAGACCAAACAAAGAAAGGTACCAGCCGTACCTCGAAGACAGGAGGAACGTCCCAAGATGCAATCTACCTCGCAACGATCGAAGGATATATCGAGGACAGGACCCTCGAGGACTCATCAATAGAAACAAGTTCGATCGGAACATAGCACCAGCTAACGCGCACCACTTATCGGAATACAACTTCTGCGTCGATGTTTCAGACATCCTATTCGCTATCGGCAAGATCAGGACGCCAAGTGGCTCAAAACGATACAATTAGACCCTTCGCAGAGAAATTACAACCTAGTATGCGAGTTTCACAACACGCATGGTCACAGGACCAAGGACTACCATCAGCTATGAGAGGAAGTGGCTCGACTACTCAACAAAGGGCATCTTCGGGAATTCCTCATCGATCGGGCCAAAAATCAATTCCTAGAGAGGGAGGCGACCAAGAAAAACAAGGCGAACGAACCGCAATATGTCATCCACATGATCATGGGAGGCGCCGATGCCCCACAGGAACCGGTCGTGTGAAGAACAAAGATATCCATCACGAGGGAAAAACAGACTCGGGAATATATCCTAGAAGACGCCCTCACGTTCAGCGAAGAAGACACCGAGGCCCTGTCTCAACCCCACAATGACGCCCTGGTAATATCCTTTCTTGTAAATTCATTTCAGATAAAACGTGTACTCGTGGATCCAGGTAGCTCGGCCAAAATCATCAAGGCAAAGCTAATAGAATGACTTGGGCTGCTTGAACGAATTGTGCCCGCCACTAGGGTCCTCAACGGTTTTAACATGGCTAGCGAAACAACGAAGGGAGAAATCATCCTCCCGGTTACCGTGGCTGGCACAACCCAAGACGCCAAGTTCCATGTCATCGAGGGAGATATGAGATATAATGCCTTATTCGGACGACCCTGGATACACTGCATGAGAGCAGTACCATCCACCCTCCATCAGGTGATAAAATTACCGACAAAGGATGGGATCAAGACCGTCTGCGGGGAACAACATGCGGCAAGGGAAATGTTCGCTATACACGACGTAGTACCAGCGCTCACACTTCCACACCCAAATGAAACCACGATCGGACCAGGTGTCGCCCCCGGTCGAACTTGACAAAGCAAAGTAAAAAATTCCCGTCGCATCTCCGCCCCTGGTAAGTTATAATAGTCTAAGTCCTGAGACGTCGCCTACACATGTAGCTTTAAGGTACAACTATTCCTTTTCTTATGTTATTTTTCAAATCCGAGATTAACCCTCGCGCAGACACCCAAACCGGAAGCTGCCTAGACGTTAGTACTGCTACAGAACCCCGAAGCCCTAAAGGCGCACCCGTTGCACTCTTTTCCTTCGACCGAGTTTTTATCCTAAAAAGAAAGATTTTTACCGGCAAGGTTTTTAACGAGGCAACATCTGCAAGCCACCAGGAGAGGAACTCCGTAAAATATTCAGAACAAACCCCACAGCTGTTGAAAAAGCGAGAAGGCATTCCCCCCGACAAGGTTTCTTGTAAGAAAATGAAGCATCGAAACATCGGTGTTCAGGCCTCGTCGGCAAAAATATGTATTATTGTATCAAACAAATCAAAAAATACTTTTTGGAGGAGGGCACTCCTTCCGAGAGTAAAAATAGCAAATATTTCCCCCGAAACATCCCGAAAAATGCAGGAACAGGTGCCAACAGTTCAAAGCGCCCCAAACAGCCTCCGGGTCGAGGCTATGAAACCGCAATGCTCTTCAGGCGGAACAAACCCGCAAGCAATCAGCCTTGGCCCGACTATATCGGGCCAACCTAACAAGGTATATTGCGCCGACGGATCAAAGGACGCCTTCCAGCACTCCGTTCTCCGAACGGGGAAATCACGGTATACTCCCGGTAGGGTTCTCTTCACCAAATGCATCTCGAAATACTCGGAGACTTAATGCCTAAAATTGGGCACTCGCGTAACTCCAAGACCGGAACTCCGGGCTCGTAAAGCCCCGAAAATGCAGCTCCGAGTTCGTAAGAAGCGGTCTTCACGCTTAAACAACTTGATGACTCGGAGACTAAGGACAATCGCCATGCTCCATCAACGAAAAAACTGTAAGACCTCAATAGGCATGAAAAACTGTAAGACCTCAACAGGCATGAAAATCCCGAAGTTTAGGCTATACGTCGCATTTGTTAGAATCCCGAAAGGGCATACCCTCGATGTAGATGCCTAAATTGGCACTCGGGATCAAAAATTGCCACGGCCAAACACAAATGACTATGGTCAAAACGGCTGATACAGCCAAAATAACGCGACTCGGGGACGCCGGACCGTCGCTAAACAAAAATTGCAGGCCACTATGTCGAGTATACTTCGGAAAGAACCGGTTAAAACAGGCTTCCCTCAACAGGCAAACAACGGGCTATGAACCTTCCGAGGTGCTCGAAATATCGCCGATAACGACTTGAAATCTAGGTCCTTCCAGAACCGACGACGGGTCAGGCAACAAAACTTTCAAAAGACCTTAACGAGCAGAAAACAAGCCTACAAAAAGCCCAAGGGCAAAAATAGCGTAAGAGCCATTGTCGCCAGCTAAGCAAGCCTACGGGCCATATATCAAAAGGTCTCTACGGCCAAAAGGCGTAAGAGCCATTGTCGCCAGCCAAATTGACAACTTGAGGATTAAAGTGAGCTCGAATTGTAACTCGATGCGGAGACCGGATCCAAAATAGTTAACTAAACAAGCCTACGGGCCACATATTACAAGGTCTCTACGACCAAAAGGTGTAAGAGCCATTGTCGCCAGCCAAATTGACAACTTGATGATTAAAGTGAGCTCGAATCGTAACTCGATTCGGAGACCGGATCCAAAATAGTTAACTAAACAAGCCTACGGGCCACGTATCAGAAGGTCTCTACGACCAAAAAGCGTAAGAGCCCTTGTCCCCAGCCAAAACTGACAGCTTAAGGATCACTTAAAGCTCGAATCGCAACGCGATTCGAAGACTGGGCCCGAAATGAGTTAAACTACAACATGCCTAAGGGCACAGCGTAAATCCAGCTATCGCCATCCGAGTAAAGCCTCCGGGCTACCCACCCGCATGGTCATTTCGACCCAAAGCATGAAAGGCCATCGCCTTCCGCCCATACAGGCAGGAAAAAACTTTTGGGGTCGATTAAAGCTCGAATCCCAACGCGACTCGGAGACTGGACCCAAAATAAGTATGAACAACCAAATGCCCAAGGGCGAGAAATAATAGCCGTCGTCGCCAAACCAGACGAGCGCCAAATCTCGAGGGTAAATTAAGCTCGATTCGGATCCCGACTCGGAGACTGAACCCAACAACGATTAAAGCATACAAGCCTTGGAGCGGGTCTGGGAACGAATCGACCCAATTGAAATTTCAACAAGCAGAAATACAAAAGATATAAGTTGCGGGGTTCCCCCTCTTATCGCTACATGCTGACAACAAGGCGCAGCCCCAACCTGCGTAGAATATTGAAAACCGTGTATATATAACAAATGAGGCCAGAAACGATCACTCCACTTTTTTCCGGCAGTCATAGCCCAGCGGTCTCCTCCTCATCATCCTCGGCATCGGACAGCAGGGATTTGGCATCATGCTCCTCTCCTTTATCTTGCTCAATCTCCCTCGAAAGATCAAAGCCCCTTTTGCGTAAAACTCAAAGATTTCCCTCCGATCGCACCTTACATCCTCCCTGCTATTTTTAGCACGATCGAGGGTCTTTCGCAACTCAACTTTAGCGGCATCGGCGCTCCTCGAGTAAGCCACCATTTTCTGCCCCGACCTGGCATCATTCATCACAACCTCGGCTCGAACATTCGCCCGCACCAGCACAAGAAGATCAAAGGACAGGCAGGCTCGACAACAACCTGACTCAAGGCCTGAAACAGCTGGGTTCCGACGCCTGCTCACGTCAGCAAATCGCACTCAAAGGTCCCCTAACCTAAATAGATCGGTTATAAACCCACGAGGGTCCCGCCGAAACACGGAAACCAGTCCGCCGGATTAAAAGCAATACAAAGGAGGTAAAAATTCATGACTCTTCTTATTTTTTATGTATATGTATATACAATGCACTCTCCTCGGAGGCACGAGTCGGTCTCGCCCCAATAAAAGCTCTCTCACGAGTATGCAGCACATATCTTATCTATCGCCATGCCCGGTTTGTGCCATACCCCGAATAAGCAGCTGCTAAGGGCATGATCCGCCAAGCGCCATAAAATCAGCAAGCTCCGAGAATCCCCGGATGGAAGCAACTTCACAAGCGCATAAGAAAAAGGCCGAAACGAGCCAGCGCCAATCAAAGGCACCGACCCCCGACACCAACTCCGACCCCAAGGACTTCCGCCATAGCGAGACAATGCACAAAGCATACCGACAACGTCTCTACCAAATTGGCATACAGCCCCAGGAAGCCTTCGCCATAGAGGGCTGATTTACAGAGTGGGAGGCGTACTTAACAAACGCCCGTATGAAACGGACTCCGGGTAATGACCAGGACGGCCCGAAGTTACCGGCGTTCCGAGACCATGGATCCTCAGACAAGTCTCTCCTCAATGGCCATTGCAAGGCTCGAAGGCCTCGACCACACTTTCGCGCAGAGAAAGGGCCCTGGCGGCCCGAGGTTGTTGGCCCAATTTGGGCCCGGTTGGGGGAGTCACAAAAGGACCCCGCACGCAGCCAGTTCGTCAATAGGAGGTTGGATGCAACACTCGCATCCGAGGCCAGTATCGCAGACGACATAATAGGACCATGCACTCGAAGCTGCCATGAAATATAAAGGAACACGGCAAATATCGAAGGAAGAAACCAAGAATATGTCTTTTGTATTTGCACAAGTATTCACTTACAGCAATTCTTATAAGATCCTTACATATGATTACATTATACAGAAAAAGAGCAAGAAATACAGGTAATATGCAAGCCTAAGGATCTAGCCTGTTTATGTTGCGCTTCCATTATCACCCTCTCAGGCGTATAACCTCAGAGACACTATCTTCCGTGTCCGATCCCCTCGGGGATCTCATCCTAAATCCTCCCGTAATGGAATCTCCAAAAGGAAGGGTGTAGAAGAGGGAGGTGGACGAGAAGAGCAAAATGACGAAGAGATGCCGGAAGAAGACGGGAAGTGGCTAGGCGAAATATTTGGCTAGTACGAGCTCCGCCAGTACCACCATCTCGAAGCCATTCCTTGAAACGTTGCCTCGGCCCGGGAGGCAACAACTAGTGGAAATCGTCACCATACCCTCAGGAATCCAAAGAGGATGTAACACGCCAAGCCTAGGGAGGAGGGTGAGCAGCGGTGTGTAATCCGAGCCCCCTCTTGAGCAGCAGTGCATAATCAGAATTTTTCCCCAGTTCGGAGGAAATCGACCTCCTACTCCATCGCTCCGAGCCAACGGGGACGGTAACAGCAATAGCAGCAGCAACAACAACAACAACAACAACAACAACAACAACAACAATAACATCACGGCGGCACAAATTCGTCCAACCAAAAAAGGATCGAGAGTTGGAGCATGGAATATATGGCATAAGATCTTGAGGCCGTGGGCCTCAAACATAGCAATGACTAAAAAGTGGTAGGAAAGGAGAGAAGGATGGATATCGAATGAAGTTTGAATGAAAAGCTGATCACAAGAAGGCCCATATATAGGGGGAGTGCAAAGTAACCGATGGTGCCATTACTGCCCTCGAAAAGCATAACAACAGGCGCAATTAATGCGTTCATGGAAGCTGAATCGATAAACAACGACATGACCCCGAAGAGCAAGGAGTCGCGATATTTCTAAATGACCCCGGAGGAACGAAAAGGTGAAATGCCTCGACATTTGTGAGAGGGGCTACACCATCGGCACGATGTCATTTCAAGAACCCGCGGAATGGGGTGTCAAAAACATTTCTTATCGCTACCCTCTAAGAAACGCGGAGACTATCTGTACACGGTGAAATCGGGGGACCGACTTCTCATTAGGAAAATGCTTCGACAGATCACTCAGAGGTCCGGGATCTCGAGCCGGCCATTTTCCTAGAGATATGTCGACATCCAGCCGAAGGTAACATCGACCGAAACCCCGACGAACGCAGAAAGTTCTCGAAGAATGTATCCTGGGTCTACTAAGTCTGTTCGAGCAGATCAACGTCGGCCCACGCACATGTCATAAAGCTAGTTAGTTGTCCCATCTCCTTTTCTCTATCACGCAACGTCTCTTGTACTAAGTTTGGGCTCCCCCCCCCCCCCCCCCCCGTATAAAAGGAGAGTCATTAATACCCTGTAAGGCAGAGCTCCAATAATTCTACAGAAGTGCAATAATATCTTCTCTCTAAAAGCTTATTGGCTCCCACTGATCCGAGGATACCTCGATATCCTTCGCCTTTATATGTGTTCTTCATTTTTATATGTGTTCTTCATCATATAATTTAGTTTCGGCTATAAAGATTTTTCTTTGATCGTATTTCTAACTGTTATACTACCCTCGATTGTCCCCGATAGCCCAAATTTGATCTCGAGGTCGACCCCGAAGCCCCCATCGACCAAACCTACATCCGGGTAGCAGGTCCTTCGGTTCGATCATTATCTCATTTTGACTCACACTCCATCGTTATATTTCATATTATTAGCATCATCTGCTCTAACAACTAGCTCGGGAATAGATCACGTATTTTTAGAGTCCCATTTTACAAATTTAATTGTCGTTACCATTTTTACGGTAAACAACTGAACATTGACCTTGTTCTTCAGGCGGGCTCCTGACGCCTCTCCGACTTGAACTTGAAAACTGAATGTTGACCTATTTTTCAGGTGGGCTCCTGATGCTTCTGACTTAAACTTGAAACTGAAAATTGACCATGTTCTTCAGGCGGATTCTCCTACTTGATTTTGAACGAAATTGAAAGTTGTCCTCGTTCTTCAGGCAGGATCCTGGTACTTCTCTGATTTGAACCTGCAACCAATTTCTGAAATATTTCCCCTCGTTCTCCAGGTGGGTGCCTGCAATCAAAACAACAAACGAACAAAATTTTTGGCCCCAGTTTGCACTAGGAAGATTTGTGAGTTGTTAGCAATAGTATAAATCAACTATGTTATTGATAAAATTAAAGACTCGACTAGGATGTCTCATGTGGTATTGAGCTTAAGGCAAAAATATAAACTGAACTTGATTAAGCTAAAAATTGACTCTATTCTCCAGGTGGGACCCTGAACTAAAGGAAAACTAAAGATTAACAACTTAAGAAAACTAAAATTGACCCTATTCTACAGGCGGGACCCCTGAACTTAAGAAAAACTAAAGCAACTTATGGAAACTAAAATCTAAACCTATTTTCCACGCGAGACACCTGAACTAAAGAAAAACTAAGACTAACAACTTAAGGGAACTAAAAACTGACGGGACCCCTGAACTTTGAGATTGACAACTTAAGAAAACTAAGACTGACCCTATTCTCCAGGCTGGACCCTAAACTAAAGGAAAACTAAAGATTAAAAACTTAAGAAAACTAAAATTGACCCAATACTCTAGGCGGGACCCCTGAACTTAAGGAATGCTAAAGATTAATAGCTTAAGGAAACAAAAACTGACCCTATTCTCTAGGAGGGACCCTGAACTTAAGAAAAACTAAAGACTCTTCCGACTAGGGGAATGCCTTGGAGGTACTGTTCTTCTTAAATAGGAAAAATGCCTAGGAGGTACTGCTCTTCTCAATTAGGGAAAATGTGTAGGAGGTAAAAATCTTCTCAACTAGGGGAATGCCTAGCAAGTAAAAACCTTCTCAAACAGCCTTTGTGCTGACTTTTTTGGCACGACACCTGAAAAATTCAAGCTTCCAAGCTTTGATTTGGACATAGTCTTTGTCCCTGTTTCAAACAAAGAAAACTTGTGATTTTAAACATGGTGGTTGGTTTGTGGCCTTGACTTTGAGGGCGATTGCTCCTTCACTGCCATGATAACTTTACTTTCAACTTGAAAGACCTTGCTTGTTTATTGACTAACCACTTTCTCTGTCACCCTTATCACAGAAATACCTCTGATCTGTTCAAACCCAATGACTTTTATCTGTTGCATTGTGCTCATGAATTGACATATACCGAATCTTTGTATTTCACATGAATCCCAAATCACGCCAAACATCGCCAACTCAGTGCGCATAGTGCTCTTTCTTGACTTATACCACTTTGATGTGCTAGCTACACTCCGCTTTGTGCAATTGGAAAGCTGGTAGCAGATTTTGAAGTCATTTCTTACTTGTTTTGACAAAACAGACTCAAGAGGACTTAAACAAAGCACGAAGAACAGAGTTAAGGGGATAACGGAAAGAGATGGCATCTAACAAGAAAATCACCAAGTAGAAACTTATCAGCTATGGATACCAACTCTAATGACTGTGACATGCATTTTGGATTAAGTGGCCTAATCTGTCAAGCAAGTCAAATGTTCAACTCTTGTCGTATCTCTAAGTCGTGAAATTGGGCTTCAATGCTCCGATTATCCTATCTGATTCACGGTCCTTATTCGACTTTTAGTGTCCGAAGGGTTTTCACCAACAAGCCTCTCTCATTTTGTTTTTTTCTCTCAACTCACCGTCTCCTTATGGCGCCTGTGAAGGTTTTCACCAATAAGACTCTCTCATTTTGTTCTTTTCTTCTTATTTCCTCTGATTCTGCAGATGACAAGGCATTAACCATGGTAAAAATATTATATGCTCTTGGCATGGCTAGCTCAGCACTCTCAAGGATTATCTGGAATGTCTTTTTTGGACTGTAATGTGGCTTTTGGACAGGGTTAGAAAGAAAGGATATCATAAAGGGTCAAAATAAGTAAGATAACAGGGTTAATTTATTTACAACTTTTGGAATCCATTATAAAAGCTTTGTCCCAATTTCTAAAACAAGAGAATTTGATTCTTTTTTTTTTAGATGGAATTTCTAAGAAAAACTGCCCCACTCTTGACTTCGTGGGATTATGAAATATTTTATTTGGTGCGACCGAACCGTAAGGCTGCCTACGTATCTTGTGGTGACAAGAATCAGGTCGAACGTAGTTCACACGCATACTTTTTGTTGTTGCTATTTTTCTTTTTCTTCTTTTTTCTTTTTTTTCTTTTTCTTTTCTTTTTATCTTCTTTTTCTCTTTTTTTTTTCTTTTCGAATTTTTCTTTTAGAATGAACTTTCTAAAACAAATCTATGGGGACATGAACTTTTTTTTAATGACTCTAACTTGATTCCAAAAGAGGGGAGGTCAAAGAAATCAGCACAGGCTAAAAGGAGTATCGAAGGGTATAAAGTGTTTGTGTATCTGAAAGAGGGCCTCCCAATCTCTAAGAATACCAAGTACAACACATGCAACTTGAGAATGAAAAATGAAGATCATGTATTGCACTTCATTTCATCAACGTCATTGATATCACAGATATGCCTTCCACCTTTCTTTAGTGCCTTGTCAAGTACAAAACTCTTGTTGGGTAATTTCTTCTTCACAATGGATGTGCTCCGTCAGTTTGGAGCAAACTCCCTTGGCTTTATGTTGTAACGCGAGATGCACTTGAACTCAAAGTTGCTTGCTTCAAATTGTCCGGGACACACTCTCTTGTAAAACATTCTTGTCATCCTATAAACTTCCCAAACTATCTGCCCCAGTTTCACACAATTCGGGCTTTAAATGACCTCAAAATGTCCAAATCATTACTTATTTCCCTCAAATATCCCTGTCATCTTCAAAACTTGTTTCATTGTTTTATGATTAGACTAACTTTCAAGACCAGGCTGAGAATTCCACGTGCAAGTCATGTCACTAGAGTTAGCATGGAAAGAACTATAAAAGAAAAGGAGAACTAAAAAAAAACTGACTAGAAATAACAGAAAATAGGAGATTGCATTAGACATACGGTGAAAGGGTTCGAACAACAAAACACGCAAAATAAACTGGGGTTACAACACCGGAACAAACCTAGATAACACTAAACGAGGTAACAAGACTAATTGAGCTAGGAAAAATAAAGGATATAAGGGTTTGAGTCACAAGATAATATCCGGATTACAACCCTGAAATAACCCAGACAACAGAAACGACGACAAAATAAACTACCAAGACACCTTCATGGCTAACCAAGAAAGGAGTGTCATTCCAATTACCAAGCTCGACATCTTAGCCACTAAGTCGCACATTGACATTACCCATACATTTACCAATTTCAATCACATTGACCTCAGCGGGTGGCTTTGGGGTCCATTTAGCCGACTCGTTCTCAAGATCAACTTCCGGAACCAAGACTGATAGCGCTGAAAGCTTTGCGGCAAGTGGCCCTCCGAGGATCTCAGAAGAGTTATCATATTCATTTTCAACATAAATCATGCCCACCATAAGCGCCTCATTATGAACAGACAATGGACTTTTGCTAGTATCTACTGCATCATGATTTTGCACGGTAATGTCACCTACATCAATAAGCTTATGGACTGCTCTTTTCAGATGCCAACACTTTTCTATACTGTGCCCCGGGGCATTAGAGCAATATGTGCACCTTTAAGAATAATCAAATTATTTTGAAGAGGGTTCGGCATTTTTATCTTAATAGGCTTCAACATGTCCAAGTGTCTCAACCTTTGGAACAAACTAGCGTATGATTCTCCAATGGGAGTGAAAGTCTTTTTCTTTTGCTGTTGCCTTTTCATTTTGTAATCCGGCCTCGGTTGGAACCTCTTGCGGATAGGTGATTGATATGCTTTAGGAGGCGGGTAAGATATTTGTGGAGGCGGTGCAGGCCATTGCGGGTCTTGTGGGTGTGGAGCATATGGCGATGCATTTTGGTTAGAGTACTGGGAAAGTGGGGTATGACTTTGGGGGTTTGTAGAGAGAAGTAGATGTGGGGAGGATTATTTGGAGTACGAGGATATTCATGGGGTCGATGTCGAGGCTGAAAGCGTTGAGCAGGAACGCCCACTAGATTTTGTCATTGGCGGGGCTCAACAACATCTTTTCTGTTTCTCTTTCTTCCCCCAAAACTTACTGAGATGTTCTGAATGTCTTATGTAGTATCTTTCAATGCAGAATAACTCATGATTTTGCCTGACTTGATTCCCTCTTCTACCATATCCCCCATTTTTACCACATCATTGAAAGGTTTACCCAAGGCCGGGATCAAATGACTGAAGTAGGTGGGCCCCTGGGCTTGTAGGAAAAGCTCAACCATTTCTTCTTCACCAATCGTGGGACTGACCCGAGCAGCTTCTTCCCTCCATCTGAGCCCAAACTCCCTAAAGCTTTCCTTCAGTTTCTTTTCCATCTTAGATAGGGAGGAGCGATCTGGGATAATGTCTAGATTGTACTGAAAGTGTCGAACAAAATCTTGAGCCATGTCATCCCATGCATGCCAGTTATTGACATCTTGACGAGTATACCATTCCAAGGCTGCCCCAGTCAAGCTCTCACTGAAATACGCCATCAACAAATCATCTTTCCTTCTGACACTTCTCATTTCACTACAATAACCCCTCAGATGGGCTACTGGATCTCCACGCCCATCATACAAGTTAAACTTTGGCATTTTAAACCCCGCGGGCGGATGAACATCGGGAAACATACATAAGTCATTGTAAGACATGTTAATATGATTTCCCATCCCTTGTATATTCTTTAAGGACTATTCTATACCTTTCGGCTTCCTAGATATCTCATCTCGCCCTTCTTTTCCTTTAAACTTTTCATTTTCAAAATGAGGCTCATTCAGAGGGCTATGATTGTATGAGTTAGGGACCTGGTGGGCCAACTCTGGGGGTATTATTGGGCATCATGAGTTTTGAGTGGGTGTTCATTGTTGGGTCTATGAAGGAAAGATTGTTGAGAAGTTGTCATCGTGGGAATAGTGGATATGACACGAGGGCAACTTTTGGGAAATGTAGTTGGAGGATGATTGATGGAGCTATTAGGGAGGTTGGGAAAGTTGTGATAAGCGGGAAAATCTGGAGAGTATGGGGGATCATCTGGCACTATGACCGGAGTTTGGGTAACGGTAGCATCTAGGAAGCTAGGTAGTGGCAAGGGTGGTGCCTTCCCAGTCATCCAAGCCCGATACATGTCCGCCATGTGTTGTCTTAACATCATTACCTCTTCAACCAACCCATTCTCCTGTTCAACCAATTGCTTTTAGGCACCAGTATCAACCAACTCAATTCTGTTGTTATCTGCCATTGCCTTTCGACTTTATGTTGTAGAGAAGAGTTACCACTTTAGGAACCACAAAACAACCACCCTTCTGCCATAATGAAGATAACAAAGAGGAACAAAATGAAGTCATCATGTTAGCGTTAGGGCATTTAACATAATATAATCTCACATTATGTGCAATGCACCTAGTCACAGTTATCGGTTCTAAAATTACTTCGAGGGTACGAAGGTCATATGGCATCATCCCAATTTCACTCTTCTTGCCACGTTTTCTTCTTCATCTTTTCTCTTTAACACTCCTTGGTTTTTCATTTTCTTTCCTCCCTTTTCTTTTGATTACCACTCTTTCCTTTCCACTCATTTCTTAAATCTCATAGTTTCATCCTTTTATTTAATTTTTTTTCTAAATAAAATGATTTGATCGAACCATATGTAGGTTGCCTACGTATCATGTCCCTCATGACAGATCAAGCGTAGTTCTAGAAAAGTAGTGGAAAAAATAAACTAAAAGCAAAAATATTTTGGATTTTTCATTTATATTTTTTTTGGTTTTCAAATACATCATAGGAAGTACGATAACAAAAGACTAGAAAAACTCTTACACCACCTAAAAGACTGAATACTACTATACAGGACTAGAAAGTAAAAGACAACATGAATGACAGACTCAAAACATAAAAGTATCCTCGAGCAGCTCATATATGCAACGGTCTTGACTTGAATGGTCATGGGGGTATTTGTCATGCTCGAGCTCTGGTAGATGAATCCATACCTGATTGAGAAAAATAAGACCAAATAGACTTAGTGACTCGAGACACTATGCGACTCCACAACACTTCCTATTGGACACATGCAAGATATGATTGGGCTATTTTTGCAAAAGGCCTACATGGCCAAGGGTGGCTATCAGTGCAAACTCAACAAATGTGACCTCAAAGACATGGAAACCTCACAAAGGCTTATATGGCCTCAAACTCCCACTAATTATGGCCCTAGAAATTACTTCGCAAAAATGATCCATTTTTGCAAAAATGGCCGATATGGCCAAACACGGCTAGAGATACAAATTCAACAAGGATAGAGCTTAAAGTAATATGACACCTAGTTGTGAACTCAAGATCCTAAGACATGGGTCATCGAACAACTTTTGCGAAAATGACCCCATGCAAATTCAATAGGAATGGACCTTAAAACTGAGAGGACACATTGTTGTGGACTTAGGGATCTAAGACATGGTCTAACAAACCACTTTTGCGAAAATATCCCTATTTTGCAAAAACGACCGATGTGGCGAAATGTGGCTAAACATGCAAGATTTGGCTACGACCCAGGAAGCCAAGAACCTAAGACTTTCTAGGGAGACCGGACCCTATGTGGGCTGCCTACGTATCCCGCCCCGAAAGACGAGAATCAGGTACACTTAGTTCGGGAAGATTGGATACAAGAGAATTTAAAAAAAACACTAATTTAAAGAAAACATATTTTTTATTTTTTTTTCTTTTTTTTTGGAAAAATAATGAAACATGTAAAATATTTTTGAAACATGTAAAATCTTTTTTTTGGTCTTTTCTTGAAAAGCCGTGAAAGAAAAATATAACTGGGCCCTACTTGCTTCATCTTTATACCCTTAACCATCACTGGTCTGCCAAATGACCCCTTTACCCTTAAAGAATGCAGCATGCAGCACATAGGGATGATTAAATGTCTTTTTGAGCCATGAGGCCGTTTTGACATAATTTGAATAGGCCTCCTATAAAGGGACACGGTGCCTGGGACTGAGCCCTGCTAAGTGTAAATGATATGATGAAGATAAGCATGACCTAAAGGCTGACCTAAGTTAGGGGTTCACTAGACAAGGCAATTCGGGACGGCACATGGTCGATGGCGGCTGCTCTAGCTGTCCGCCCACTCCACGCTCCCACGCCGCCCCCCTAAAGACATAGGTGACTCACAAAAGGCCGTGTACGCTCAAACGTACTCCGGAAGACTTGTTGCAGAAAGAAGACCCATGGTTATGCAAATGATGACAGTTATAAAGCAGTAACACATAAGGAAAAGTGATAAACAAATAATCAACAAAACAGGAAATAAGACAAACAAACTAAATAAACAAAGAAAATAAAGAAAACAAACACCTCAACCGAATATCCTAAAACCCAACAAGATCAAGTATCAACTCAAACCTGCAACATTCCCAGCGGAGTCGCCAGAGCTGTCACACCCCTTTTTTACCACATTAAACCCTCTTTAAATAAAAGGTGATTTGTAAAGCTCAAAAGGGTTTTCAATTAGAAAGTGACAAAAAATTATGTTCTAAAAGATATTTCAGAGTCGCCACCTGACATTTGATTTCGGTGTGTCGGGTTACCGTTAAAAAATGACTTTTCTTTCAAAACACGTTTGGACTCCAAAAACTTGTTTGCACCAGAGATCTAGGTAAGGGGGTTCATTTGACTCGCGGGGAAGGTGTTAGGCATTCCCCGAGTCCCGTGAACGTCACGGTTGTGTACTCTATCTAGTTGGCTTTTAAAATATTCAAATTGAGGTAAAAATAAACACACAAGAGGCTCGAGGTCATTCCCACCTAATAAAGAAAAATGAAAATAAAAACCAAAATAAAAATAATACGAGTTCTACTTTTGACCTCCAAATACAAATACTTCGGGGCATACCCCGGATAAAATATATACAATGTCTACGGGACATTCCCCGGATAAATTTAACTAAAGGGGTGACCTCTCACCTCAAAAGAAACTAAAACACGAATGCCCAAAAGGTTTGCCTACCTAAGTGTGACAGGCCTAAACATGCTCTTATCGATCTGAACAATTAATAGAGAAATAAAACAAGAACAGCAGAAACTTTCTTAAGTTTAAATTCTTTCTCATATTTAACCAAGACCCAAAATCAATTCTTCCACTAACATTACACTAAGCTAAAGTTTAAAGCTAGAATCAGATTCATGGTTACTAATAAACGTGCATCTAAGCCTGTGAATCAAAATTAACATACTAACTGAACAATAGCCAATAGTGTCCAACAAATCAAACAATGCAACTTCAATTTAAAGCAGAAACTATTATTCAACATATCACATAATATCACATAACTGAACAGTAGCCAAAATAGAAGCATTGAATCATCGCATAGGAGTAACGAAATGAAACGGAGGGAGAAGAAAACCTCGAACCAAACCTCGAGCTCTGACCTCGAACTAATTTTAAAGTAATGTTTTCAGTTCTCCCGATGACGAAGAGCAAGGATTTGAAAATGGGTGTTCTCCGTCCAAGAGTCAATGCTCTGTTCTATATCTCTGTTGGTTTTTGGGTTTGACAGATATCAGGTTTATGTGTAGGGTCAGAATTTGGCTAGTGGTTGAAGGTGACAATGGTTATAGGTGTAGCTCTTTTCGTTTTTTTTCACTACTTGTGATGTTCTTGTTTTGGAGAGGTTGAGTGGCGGGTGGTTTTGCTTTGGAGAGATTGAGGGGGTGGCGGCTGCAGATGTGGAATGGCTGAAAATGGGGTGGTGGGCCGCTGCTGGAATCCGGTTTGGTCGCTGGTGTTTTTGGGGTCTCTTAAGGGTTCTTAGGGTGAGGGTGACGGCTGGGGTGTGGTCATCAAGATGATTGTGGAAGTAGGTGGCGAGAAGTTGAGGTGTTGGTGCAATTTTTGTCGTCCTCCCCTTCTTTGTTTGTTCGTCCGTCTCTAGGGTTTGTGTGTTAGGGTGTATAAGAAGAAGAAGAAGAGAAGGGGTTCTTAGGGTTTGGTCTTTAAAATTGGGCCATCACTAGTTTTCTACAAAAATTGGGCTAAGAAAGCTAAAAATTCAATTTGTTTTTAAAAGTAATATGAATACTTATAAAAGATATAAAATTACTCTTACTAATTGATCTTAATAAACTATTAATATTAAAATAAATCTAAAATTAAAGTTGAAACTATTTTTGTAATTTCAATTCTTATTCTTTAAAACTAGAATTACAATTAATAGTAGACTGAAATCTTATAGAAATAAGCTCAAATAAATATTTTAAAAATATTAAGACTATTAGAGATAATTCTAATGTGCGGGTCAAAAATTACATGTCTACAAAGATCATACAATTTAAGGCACTTATACAAGAGTCAAAAACTGAGCCTAAGTGTCATAACTAAAGCACTCACTATTCTCAAGGCATAACAAAGTCAAGAAATATTGCATCAATTCGAAACATAGCACAAGGTCCCTACTCCTAACAAAAATGAAAACTAACTATACCCGGTTCAAACAAAATTCTTGGAAAAAAGAACCGTGGCCCAAAGAAAGACCAAGAGGAAATTGTTACACTACCTACACAAGAAAATCTTTTTGGTCTTTTTCCTTCGACTTTAATTCCTCAAGAAACCTGTCGATATGATATCCATCATCGGGAAAAGTCGAAATTTTTTAAATTTTTTAATGTGTTTTGAATTTTTTTTCTAACTACTAAAAAGCAAAACTAAAACTAATATACATACATACATACATGCAAATATCCCCCACCCCATAATTTAAGTTGTGGCATGTTCCCATGACACACAATTAAAAAGCATAAGGTAAAGGAAACTTCCCTGAATATCTAGTCGGGGTATGAGTCAAAGTCGGGCTCCATTCCCGCGCCTGAACTAATACACACATCCATGCAGACAACTTCTTCTCAGCCTTCTTGGGGTACACCCCACACTTATCTTTCTCACTCACTACAGGTTTCTCTTTCGAATTCTTCACTTTCCATTCAACACTTGCAGTTGTTTTTCCGTTTTTATCCCCGTTTCTACATCCATCTTGAAAGTTACAGTCTCCTCACCCACTCTAAGCATGAGTTTTCTCACGTGTATATTTATTTTTCTACCCGTTGCTAAGAATGGTCTTCCTAGGATGAGGGGGACCTCCTTGTTCTCCTCCATCTTCACCACTATAAAATCTATAGGAAATACAAACTTATCCACTCGAACCAAAACATCTTCAACTATCCCATTTGGTATTAGCGTTGTTTGGTCTGCCAGATGCAAAGATATTGGTGCAGACCTTATCTCTCCAATCTCATTCTGCAGTTTCCTATAAATAGATAGAGTCATTAGATAATTGACACACCAGAATCACATAAAGTCTTATCAAAATTAATAGTTCCTAACGAGCAAGGTATAGTAAAACTCCCTAGATCTCCACACTTCTGTGGGAGTTTATTTTGCAGGATCGCACTACAATGCTCAGTGAGTTTGATCACTAAGGTCTCCTCTATTTTCCTCTTCTTTGTCAGGATCTCCTTCAAGAATTTGGCATAAGCCGGCATTTGTGAAAGCACTTCTGTGAATGGTAAGTTTACATTAACTTGTTTCAGCATATCCAGAAATCTCTCAAACTGCTTGTCCAACTTTTTTCTATATAGCTTTTGGGGAATAGGTAAAGCAGGCATATGCTTTCTCTCTTCATGTTCCTCCCTTCTTCTTTTTTTCATCTATTATCTGGCCCTTCTTCTTCTTATCAACATCAATTCGACTCTGCTCCCCACTTTCCTTTTCAGGTATCACATCTTTTTGGCTTGAGGTGGGATCTTTCAACACTTGCCCACTTCTCAAAGTTACAACATTCACTATTTCTTTGGGATTTCTCTTAGTATCAGTAGAGAGAGTTCCTGGAACCCTCTCAGATAATATTGCTGCAATTTGTCCCACTTGTCTCTCTAAGTTTCGAAAAGATGTGCCAAGTTCTTTGATAGCTGCAACATGGGCATCAAGCCTCTCATCTGTCTTGGAAATGAAAGCCTTCATTAGATCTTCTAAACATGGATGATTGGACTGTTGAGGCTGAAACAACATCCTCGGCTGATTCACAAAACCCGGAGCTCCTTGTCCCGGAAATCTAGGGTTGTTTTGTTGCCATGCAATTGCGGTACCCCAAGGTGAACTCCATGAAAAACTGCGGAGCTTCTGACCCATTACATTAAAGTTGTAATTCCCCTTAGCATTCACTTCCTCAGTTGAAGCTTGACACTCATGAGTGGGGTGTCCTCTTCCACATATATCACACGCTGTGTGATGCTCACGTTGTATTGTATCCAAGGTCAGCTTCCGTATTTTCTTAGCCATAGCATCAAGTTGTACATGCACATATATATTAGCATCAACTTGGTGAACACCAGTCAATCTTCTTCTTTCAACACTATCAGAGGGCCACTGATTTGCATCTTCAGACAACTCATCAAGAATTGTAGCTATCTCCCTTGGAGTCTTCTTCATCAGCGGGCCTCCAGCTGCATTGCTCAATGTTCTACGTGAGGCCGGTCTCAATCCATCCCAAAATTTCTGGAGTTGCATCCAGAGTTCAATTCCGCCATGTTAACACTTTCTGAATATCTCCTTAAACCTCTCCCAAGCTTCAAACACAGTTTCAGTCTCTTTTTGGCAGAAGTTATGGATTTCTCTTCTAAACTTGCCCATCTTAGCTGATGAGAAATATTTATCAAGAAATTTTCTGGTTATCTCATCCCATGTTCTAATTGATCACATGGGCAAGCTTCGAATCCATTGCTTTGCATAATATTTGAGTGTGAAGGAGAATGCCCTTAAGTATACTGCATCTTGTGACACCCCATTATATTGAAAGATGTTCATAATCTCCTCGAAGTCAATTAGATGTGTATTTGGATCTTCGTTCATCTTCCCTCTGAAGACACAACAGTTCTGAAGGGTTTAAATCAACCCTTGCTTCATCTCAAAATTGTTAGCTGCAATTGGAGGTGGTTTCACACTTGATAATCCTTGGTTGTATACCGGTCTAGCATAATCTCCAACTGATTTCCTGGGCTTGGGAGCTATATTTCCAAACTGGCCTGGAGCCAAGGGTTGATTTTGAGCAATTCTCCGAGCCCTCTCTTCTTCATAGATAATTTGTGCATCTCTGATAGTTCCTTCCTCAGCATCCCGTGCAGCTTTTTCTCGTTGTTGGGCTGCCTCTCTTGCAGCCAAATCTACATTATCATCATCATCTCCAACCATAGTTTCTTTGGTTGAGGATTGCCCAACCTTCCCTAACGTCTTGGTGAGATTTCTTTCCTTCCTCAGCTGTCGCAGTTGTTTCTCTATATCAGGTTCGTATGGTAGCACTTCTTTCCCTGAAGCTCGATTTTATGCACCAATCTAACCTGTAGCCTGCGCACAGTCAAAGAACACTAAACGAAAAAAGAGAAAAAGAAAATAAAAGACAAATTCCTGAATTAGCACTACAAACTATTTCAAACGCTAATGATGGCCAATCCCCGGCAACGGTGCCAAAATTTGACGATCGCAAAAAACCACATAAAATTATGCTCGCTAAACAAATATAGTATAGTATAATATCATATCCACTGGGATTGGAGTTAAACAATATTCTTGTAGTTCATAGCTTGATTGCTATCAAAGATGATCAACAATTGAGATTTATATGATTAAAACTAAACTTATCTAGGAGTCTAAAACTATTGACTAATGACAATCAACGCAAGTAATGAGCAAAGAAGGTTATCAATGGGAGAAGATAGGGTTTTGATAGGATATGTCGCGCGCCGAACCTGGGCCTGGACGTAACACGCCACTCGGTGCCTGACTACATGTAACCGAGTGAACCAACTGGTTGGCTGAATCAACATGTGATATCATAACATACTAAATACGGAAGATAAACTAACACATGCTGGCATATGAAATTCTGGATGATATAAATCAAAGTGCAAAAATACTAATACAATTCTGAAACATATTTGTAGCCAACACAGCTTAATATGAAAAGCCTGCGACTCTGTCTAACTGTTACCCTAGTCTATGAAGCCTCTAATGAAGTATTGAAAACACTGACTATCTGAAAGTACTGAAGACTGTAAGGTAATGACAATGCCTCGAAAGAACTGGGGATCACCAAATAGCTGGTACGAGAATCCTAGTGCTCTGAATCATCAACCTGTAAATCATTACCTGCATCGTGAGATGCAGGCCCCGGGCAAAAGGGACGTCAGTACATTTGAATTGCACTGGTATGTAAAGCAACTGAAAGAAAGAATTAAAAATGCTGAAACTGAAACTAAGCTGATAACGGAGAATTGATAATTGATAACTGAAATGATAACTATTGAAACTGAAATTGATAGCTGATAATTGATAACTGATAACTAAAATGATAACTTAACTGATAACTGATAACCGATAACTGAAATGATAACTGATAACTGCACTGAACAAAGGAAGTAAGGATATGAATGCTCCCTCTTCTGAATGATGAACAACTTGTTTATCTGAATAAGCTACGGCCTCGGACCCAATATATATGTGCACAAGCTACGACTTCAGGCCCTAAAATGCATAAAGCATAAACTACGGCCTGAGGCCCAAACATGCATAAAGCATAAACTACGACCTCAGGCCCAAGTATGCAAAAAGCATATAAGCTACGACTTTAGGCCCAAATATAGGTGTTCAACATTAAAGAACTAAGAATCATACTGCAATACATGATAGTAAAATACTGAATCACACTGAGTTACATGATACTGGAATAATGGATCACACTGAGTTACATAATACTGGAATATTGAATAGGACTGGACTGAGATATGTGTTGTTGAACTGATTATGAACACTGAAACTTTAAATATTTATGGCATACTGAGTAATCTATACTAAGACTCGGGGGCATCAAACCCAAGTCTATATCGAATACGCATTGAGCTCACAATGTTCAGAATGAAAGTGGTGAACGAGTTATGAAGCTAGAGAATAGAAGTTCCACAACTATTCAAGGAACTAGGCTAAACTATATTTCTAAGGCAATTAGTAACGTCGTAAAAGAAACGTAGTGTAGGGAGAATCATTAACATTCCCAAACATAGACAGTTAGCCTCACATACCTTAACTTCCTGCACTTGAGCATAATACAACGTTTGTCAACCCTTTCAACTTCAACCTATAGATATACTAGTCAAAGGGATTCCATATTAGCTATGTTACTCATGTTTTGGTCACTTAAGCATTATATCAAACACTTGGTGATAATAAAGCTTCATAGTCTTTATTAATGGTGTCTCTACACCAATAACCCATTCTCTTGCTCCTAGATAAATTCTAATGTCTCAAATTATTATAATCAACATTATTCTTTATCACCCATAAGGTAAACAACACCCTTAACCAATAATAAACAATCAACACCCCAAACCTATAATCGTTCATGCTTTTCTGTCAAACCCATCAACTCATATCTCATGAAATAGAGTCTATAATCATTAATCCAATGCTAGAATAAATTGGAGGGTGAAGACATTACCTTTTTGAAGTTAATCCCCTTGAATTCGAGTTCTAGGGTTCCTTCTCTCAACAATGGTGTCCCAATTGAATATCTAATGATATGGAGGATTTAACCATGTTAATAAGATGTTGGGAAATTTAAATCAACTTAGAATCATCATTAGAACTTACCTTGGGTGGTGGAGGGACCCTTAAGGAGTTAGGTTTTTGAGAGCTCCCCTTTCTGGGGCAAGTTTTTATGTTTTAGGGCTCTTGGGGACGAAGTAGAGCTTTAAAATGACCCTCCAAGTGCGCCCCCACGCACCTGTAGTCCTGACCACGCACCTGACCGCGCAAAATGGCAGTAACACTGCCACAGGTGCGCGACCGCGCTCGGGGGGCGCATATTGCGCACTATTCTGTAAAACGCGCATATCTTTTTGCAGAGAGACCCGTTCAAGCTACATAATATATCGTTGGAAAGCTATTTCAAAGGCTACAACTTTCTTCTTTTGAGTGTTCCCAAATTCCTTACACATTTTCACTAACTGCTACTGTAAGATGGACCTTTTGTAAACTCAGTCTATTCTGTCGAATCTTATGAACCTCACTCTCCATCTTGATTCCGAAACAACTATTTTCACCAGTAATCATCCCTCTAGGACTTCATATGTCTAAAATATCAAATTAATACCCATTTAACATATCCACACTTAGTCCGAATGTACGGGGTGTTACATTATCTCCCCCTTGGGATCATTCGTCCTCGAAAGATTGTCCTGGCTGTAACTTCTGCTAACTCCGGACCTTAAACGGGTCTGGTGGAAACATGAACTTTCATTAACACTTTCATACTAAAATGAATGAATACATGACTACTGAACTGTTGAGATAGTGAACTGAATGACTACCGCATTGACTGAATATTGGTCTGCCATGGATACGTGAATACTGAACTAACACAGGTATATGAATATTGAGTTGGCACGAATATTTGAGGATTGAACTAACATCAATATCAGAGTACTAAGCTGGCATGAATATCTAAGTATTGGAATGACATGAGTAGCTGAGTATTGAACTGACATGAGTATCTGAGTACTGAACTGACAAGAGTATCTGAGTACTGAACTAAAATGAGTATCTGAGTACTGGAAACTTGAATGTTATAACATGACACGTGAAATACTGGCTGTACCACCACTAATTATGGTGGCAACTCCAACTCATAAGCTAATTGACTGATCCTTCGCAAGATTCTATATGGCCCAATATAGCAGGGACTATGCTTCCCTTTCTTCCCAAACCTCATAACGCCTTTCATAAGCAAAACTTTCAGAAACACCCAATCATCAACTTGAAACTCTAGGTCTCTATGCCACACGCTCGAATAGGACTTTTGGCGGCTCTAAGTCGTCTTCAAACACTCTTGAATCAACTTAACTTTCTCTATAGTCTAATAGACCAAATTTGGTCCCACCAACTCCTCTTCACCAACTTTGAACCAACCAATTGGCGATCTACACCTTCGCCCATACACAGTCTCGCACGTGCCATCTTGATAATATAATGGTAGGTCATTATTAGCAAGGTCAATGAGAGGTATATGATCATCCCAATTACTTTGAACATCAAGGACATATCCTTAACTGTTTGACTACGCGCTCTGCCTGGCCATCTTTCTGAGGATGAAAACTTATGCCTCATCATTTCTGAAAGAACTTCTAAAAGTTCATTTTAACTGAGCACCACAGTCCCAAATTACGAACAACGGAGTCCAATGCAATCAGACAATTTCTTGAATGTACGACTTGGTATAATCTTCTACTAAATCTATAGTTTTCACTGGCAAGAAGTATGCTGACTTGGTAAGTCAATTTACAATCATCCAATCAAATCATGCTTTTAAAATGAGCAAGATAATCCTGTTATAAATTCCGTATTTACCATCTTCACTCAAAATATGTGTATTCTGTGATAAAACACTAGGCTTTCTGCTGCCCGACTTTCACTTGCTGACAATTCGGACAATTTGTCCACAAAGTCTGTGATGTTCTTTTTCATGTTGGACGACCAATAAACCTCCTTAAGACCATGATACATATTTGTGGTACCTGAGTAAATAGAATACCTGAAATTCTAGGCTTCTAGCATGATCTTCCCTCTTTAAGTCCATCTATGTCTAGAATACACAATCTGTCTTGGTACCTCAAAGTACCATCATCTCCCCCTTATTCAAAAGCCACCGTCTTATACTTATGAATCTCCCCTTTCAGCTGCAACACGTAGGGATCATCAAATTGTTTCTCCTTCTCTTCGGCTAGTAAGGGGGAACATTCATGTTCTAGACAACAACTCTGTCATCTTCGAAGTCTGAAGTCGAACTCCTATCTTGGCTGGTGAACTTCTTTCACCAAAGTTCTCTTATCTACCTCAATCATGAGTTATACTTCCCACACTTTATCTTCTTAAGCACTTCCTGAAAACACTTATAGAATTGTTGTGAGCCAAGTCTTTGACCAGTACCCCGTAGACTAGAGTCTCGTGCAATGGCACTACCCTCGTGACACATAAATAGGCATGATTTTATAGCTTTTCTGTAATCACTTTATCATTAATAACTAAGTTCGGTGATCATTCTACTCACTTTGTGTTTCTTACACATGCTAGACATAATCCCTTTGGTAATTATATAATTTTCCCTCATTACCGAACTGATTTTCTTTTTCATATCCTATGCCAACTATTCGGGTTTCAAATCTCTAACTGGATTTACTGAAAATTTTCACATCACCCCTTAGACCAAAGGTCTTATACTTGCGGGTCCTTCCTTATTTTGGTGGGATCCAAATAACTTCCCTTATATTCTAAAATTCTTTGCACTCTACGTCAATGACAACTCATCCTCCAACTTACTTTTAAGAAATCTTTCTTACTAGAAAAAAAACTAAATTATTCACTTAATGGAAAGCTAATGTATTCACAACTATCATACAAAATCCTAATAATTTAACTCTTCTCACACTGTCAATCCTGGAGAAACCACATTATGATAATTCATAAAGGCTATTTTTCTATAGTTTGTGCTCTCACTGCTAGCTGATTTTTTTCCCCACCGCCATTGTACTTCAGGTTTAACTTAAACTCTTTGGGTTCTAACACGCGTTCGGTACTTCAAACTATCATCCACTCACTAGAGTTAACCTGGCTAAGTAAATCAAATTGTACCTCTACTAGCTCTGCTGAAAGTGCTAATTCACTGTATCAACTCAAAACTTACTTATTATTCTTTTACTAAACACCTGCTAGCATCATATTTTCTTCTCCTGCTTTGTATAACTAAAGTGACACAGAAGATTATTCCTAAACTCCCTCACGATCCGACCCTATTCTACGGTCGCATACTATCCTTTTTTTTTCTTCTAAACTATGTGCATGGATCACACTTAGCGAATTCATCTATCTTAAACGAAATTGGAATATCTAACCCCAAGCTTTCTATACAATACAAAATCATATCATACTATAAACATCCGAGGTAATCATTTAGTCACATAACCTAAGGGTGCACTACCATATCTTTTATCTTACATCAATAGCTGCTTCTTATTGTAAATTACAAACGTGGTACTTCTACTTCTGATTTGAATAAATATGAACAACTTAAAATCGTTCCCTGAAATTCACTATTGGCTGCTCTTCGTTCTCGTATCATACATCATATCTTCTAGTCATTTGCATGAGTTGTACGAAATCACATCTTTGGTAATAACAAACATTTCTGACTCCCAGGTATTTTACCCTTAGGTTGTTTTCTGTCCAAAACTATAGTGACCGGTGTTAGGGTCTGATATCCGAACTATCATCATCCAACTTGTGGCTCCATTTCCAAAATTTAAAATGAAATTGTTGTGTGAGGAAAAACACATATGGATACACTACCACACACAAACATGTCCTTCAGAGTATATCATTATTTGATAAATCACTTCATGCGCCATCCGGTGAGTCTTGGGTGTTAATCCAGACCTAAAACATGCAAAGATTTCGCTATAATCACTGTTACTTACATTTTCTTTGAGAACCCATATGCATCACTGTATGCTCACAAGTCACCAGAAATTTTGAAACACTATAAATTGGATATTTGGTAAACATATAACTGAATAATGGAGCACTTAATAACCACAAACTTGCTAACTGAAAGACTGTATAACTGGTAACTGAGGTAAATTGATAACTATAAGACATGGTAATTGCTTTTGTACTTTCTGATAAGGTTATGCTCTAATCTGTACTACTATCCATTGCATCCCACTTTTAACATCCTCTCAAGTCTCATATTTGCAAACCTGTACTCCATAATTATACCCCAATGGCCAATTATCCTCTCTAGGACCTTAGGTTTCTCCTGCGTGTCGCTTGGGCATCCAATACGTTTGGAATTAGATAGGAAGAGAAGGTTAACTATTGCTCTAAGCTTCATGGAACGTTCTAGAGTAGAAAGAAATGAGACAATCCTAGATTTCTTGGTAGTTAACCGTTATATGAGTGGCCGGCACACACATATAAAGGAAACTCCACTAGACACGGCTTCATAGAATCCCTAGGACTCTTGAACCTAGTGCTCTGATACCAAGCTTTGTCACGCCCCGAACCTGGGCCTGGACGTAACACGGCACTCGGTGCCTGACTACATGTGACCGAGGAAACCTACTGGCTGGCTGAATCAACATGTGATATCATAACATACTTAATGCAGAAAATAAACTAACACATGTTGGTATATGAAAGTCTGGATGATATAAATCAAAGTGCGGAAATACTAATACAATTCTAAAACATATTTGTAGCCAACATAGCTTAATATGAAAAGCCTGCGACTCTGTCTAACTGTTACTCTAGTCTATGATACTGTAAACACTGACTGTCTGAAGGTACTAAAGACTGTAAGGTAATGATAATACCCCGAAAGAACTGGGGATCACCAAAGAGCTGGTACGAGAATCCTAGCACCCTGAATTATCAACCAGTAAATCATTACCTGCATCGTGAGATGCAGGCCCCTGGCAAAAGGGATGTCAATACATTTGAATTGCACTAGTATGTAAAGAAACTTAAAGAAAGAATTAAAAATGCTGAAACTGAAACTAAGCTGATAACTGAGAATTGATAATTAATAACTAAAATGATACCTATTGAAACTGAAACTGATAGCTGATAACTGATAACTGATAACTGAAATGATAACTTAACTGATAACTAATAACCAATAACTGAAATGATAACTGATAACTGCACTAAACAAAGGAAGTAAGGATATGAATGCTCCCTCGTCTGAATGATGAACAACCTGTTTATCTGAATAAGCTACGGCCTCGGGCCCAATATATATGTGCACAAGCTACGGCTTCAGGCCCAAAAATGCATAAAGCATAAACTACGGCCTCAGGCCCAAACATGCATAAAGCATAAACTACGACCTCAGGCCCAAGTATGCAAAAAGCATATAAGCTACAGCCTCAGGCCCAAATATAGGTGTTCAACATTCAGGAACTAAGAATCATACTGCAATACATGATAGTGAAATACTGAATCACACTGAGTTACACGATACTGGAATAATGGATCACACTGAGTTACATAATACTGGAATACTGAATAGGACTAGATTGAGACATGTATTGTTGAACTGATTATGAACGCTGAAACTTCGACTGTTTATGCTATACTAAGACTCGGGGGAATCAAACCCAAGTCTATATTGAATACGCACTGAGCTCACAATGTTCAGACTGAAAGTGGTGAACGAGTTATGAAGCTAGAGAATAGAAGTTCCACAACTATTCAAGGAACTAGGCTAAACTATATTTCTAAGGCAATTAGTAACGTCTTAAAAGAAACGTAGTGTAGGGAGAATCATTAACATTCCCAAACATAGAGAGTTAGCCTCATATACCTTAACTTCCTACACTTGAGCGTAATATAACATTTTTCAACCCTTTCAACTTCAATCTATAGATATACAAGTCAAAAGGATTCCATATTAGCTATGATACTCATGTTTTGGTCACTTAAGCATTTTATCAAACACTTGGTGAGAATAAAGCTTCATAGTCTTTATTAATGGTGTCTCTACACCCAATAACCCAATATCTTGCTCCTAGATAAATTCTATTATCTCAAATGGTCATAATCAACATTATTCTTTATCACCCTTAAGGTAAACAACACTCTTAACCAATAATCAACAATCAACACCCCAAACCAATAATCGTTCACGCTTTTCTATCAAACCCATCAACTCATATCTCATGAACTAGAGTCTATAATCATTGATCCAATGCTAGAATAAATTAGAGGGTGAAGACATTACCTTTTTGAAGTTCAATCCCCTTGAATTCGATTTCTATGTTTCCTTCTCTCAACAATTGTGTCCCAATCGAATATCTAATGATATGGAGGGTTTAACCATGCTAATACGATGTTGGGAAATTGAAATCAACTTCGAATCATCATTAGAACTTACCTTGGGTGGTGGAGGGACCCTTATGGACTTAGGTTTTAGAGAGCTCCCCTTTCTGGGGCAAGTTTTTATGTTTTGGGGCTGTGGGGGATGAAGTAGGGCTTTTAAAGGACCCCCCAAGTACGCCCCCGAGCACCTGACCGTCCAAAATGGCGGTAACACAGCCATATGTGCACGGCCACGCTCGAGGCATGCATATTATGCACTGTTCTATAAAACGCACATAACGTTTTGCATAAAGATCCGTTTGGGCTCCATAATATATCGTTGGAAAGATATTTCAAAGGCTTATAACTTTCATCTTTTGAGTTTTCCCGAATTTGAGACAAATTTTCACTAACTGCTGCTGTAAGATGGACCTTTTGTAAACTCAGTCGATTTTGTTGAATCTTATGCACCTCACTCTCCATATTGATTACGAAACAACTATTTTCACCAATAATCATCCCTCTAGGACTTCATATGTCTAAAATATCAAATTAATATCCATTTAACATATCAACACTTAGTCCGAATGTACGGGGTATTACATGATAGGTTCAAGATAATTGTTTGGTATTTAAACTCTAGATAATTCACTTCTAATGTTCAAGTGAGTCTCTCGAATTCACTCAATTATTAGTTCAAATTCTTAATAGAAATTCCTCACTCGATTAAGTCTCAACCTCACAAGATGAACCAATTTATGCTATGTGAAGATATGCAAGAATGTGTAGTTGATTAGTCTTTAGGAGAACCTCTCTTGATTACCCTCCTAACTAGGTTTAATCAATAATTCAACTAGCCTCTTTCGATTACTATGAAGAACTAATGAATTCAACCAACAATATAATGCAAGAATATCACAAGTTATGCCCCTCTTGTTTACATGAACAAGTGAATATAGATACAATAATTAAATCATCCAAAAATGCTTCAATACATAAAAAATAGAGTTATAATCCACAAACAGATATCAATAGACCAAATCCATCAAACCCTAAAGGGAACTAAGCCATAGACATGGAGTAATTCATCACAAATATGATAAAATGATAGGAAAACACAAATTCGATCCAAACTCGGGTCTTGAGTGAGGAAAGAATGATGAAATTCTTGTGCTTTTGCTCCTCCAACTCCTCCTTAGCTTCCTTAGGTCTAAAGTATGTCCAGAAGTCTTGAAAATAACGTTTTTCCATGTATTTATACCAAGTAGGGTCGAGCCTAGACGAAACCACCTTCTCCTAGTCGAAATAAGAGATTGGCTCTGTAAAAATTGCACAGGCGCGCCGCTGGGGCAATGCACCATGCGGGGCAGCAGTGGAGATCTTCAGAGTGCTTGAACTTTCAATAGGCAGCACAATTGTATAGATGCAGCTCCCCACATGCCGCGGGTGTGTTGTTTTGTAAATGTGAAGTTCCAACTTTGATTTTTTGATATCCAGGCTTGGTCCTTGACCCCCGAACGTGATCCCGAATTTGTCCTTTGGCTTTTACTCAGACTTCAAAGCTCCACATAGCTCAAATAAGCTCCATAGAATCTATATCACTCGGAATCACCCCTACAAGGCATTAAACACACAATAAGTACAAAAAACTAGCAATAAAAGATCAAACACAATTAAAGTGCAGTGAATTAAAGTGCAATGAGTGACTAAAACACGAGACTATAGCCTACCATCGACGGGTAGTACAAATGCCAGCCAAGCCTGCCAAGCAATGCGATCACGACATCCTCACGTGACCGCGAAGAACTAATCACCCAGGCATCACGAACACACTACCTACTCCTCAAACGCGTAGCGTAAGTACACACAGCTCACAGATACATAACCTGATCGTGAAGAATACCTAGAGTATTAGAAAATTAGCAATTCAATGCACCTCCAAAATGGTCCAAAATCAATCTGAAACACTAAAAATTTGTTACAAAAAATCGAACAAAACAATTTGCTCTGAATTACCAAATGCTTTTTGGGAAAGAAAGCGACATATAATTGAGCTACCCTACGTAGTATACTTTTGAAAAAAAGTCATTCCCACTAAGGATAGACCAATTCAAATGAACCACAAATTCATGGAGCATTGTAAAGAAGAAATCAATGATTTACTTCGTAAAAGAATTATCCGATCATCAAAATCTCCTTGGAGTTGTTCAGCCTTCTATGTCAATAATAATGCTGAAAAAGAAAGGGGAGCCCCCAGACTTGTAATAAATTACAAACCCCTCAACAAAGTTTTAAAATGGATTAGGCACCTGATACCTAATAAAAGAGATTTGTTAAAAAGAACTTACAAAACTAGGTGTTGCCTACGAGTTTAGGATCCTACACCGTGTATTGTGATACATCACGTATTGGGTTTGGTGCAGTATTGATGTAGGATGGACAAGTGATTGCGTAGGCATCTCGGTAGTCGAAGGTTCACGAGAGAATTACCATGTTCATGACTTAGAGTTGGCAGTTATTGTTCATGCATTAAAGATTTGGAGGCATTACCTCTACGTCGTTTCATGTGAGGTATTCATAGATCATCGTAGTCTAAAGCACTTGTTTAAACAATTGGATCTAAATTTAAGGCAACGGAGGTGGTTAGAGCTGTTAAAAAACTGATATCACCATTTTGTACCATCCCGATAAGGCCAATGTGGTTGCTAATTCCTTGAGTATAAAGGTTGTGAGTATGGGTAGCCTTGCATATATTCCAGTTTGTGAGAGACCGTTAGCAGCAGATGTTCAGGCCTTGGCCAATCAGTTTGTGAGGTTAGATGTTTCACATCCTAGTCGGGTTCTTGCTTGCACGGTCTCTCGATCTTCTTTGTATGAGTGCTTCAGAGAGTGTTAGTATGATGAGCCCCATTTGCTCGTCCTTAAGGACACGGTGCAACACGGTAATGCTAAGGAGGTTTCTATTGGAGATGATGGGGTATTGCAGATGCAGGGTCGGATTTGTGTGCCCGATGTGGATGGGTTACGTGAGTTGATTCTTGAGGAGGTCCACAGTTCGCGGTATTCCATTCATTCGGGTGCTGCCAAGATGTATCAGAATTTGAGGTATCATTATTGGTGGAGAAGAATGAAGAAAGATATAGTACAGTATGTGGCTCGGTGTTTGAAATGCCATCACGTGAAGTATAAGCATCAGACGCCTTGCAATTTACTTCAAAGACTTGAGATTCCCGTGTGGAATTGAAACAATAATATTACCATGGATATCGTTGTTGGGCTCCCATGGATTTTGAAGAAATTTGACACAGTATGGGTCATTATGGATAGGTTGACCAGGTCTGTGCATTTCATTCCGGTGGTGGCTACCAATTATTCGGAGCGGCTGGTTAAGATCTATATCCGCGAGATTGTTCATCTTCATTGTGTGTTAGTGTCCACTATTTCTAATCGGGGCACACAATTCACATTGCATTTCTGGAGGGCCGTGCAGCGTGAGTTAGGCACATAGGTTGAGCTGAGTACAACATTTCACCCCTAGAGGGAGGATATACTTCGCGCCTGTGTTATGGATTTCGGGGGTTCTTGGGATCTGTTCTTGCTGCTTTCAGAGTTTGCCTATAGCAACAACTACCAAGTGAGTATTTAGATAGCTCCTTTTGAGGCCTTATATGGGAGGCGGTGTCATTCTCTAGTTGGTTGGTTTGAGCCGGGAGAGGCTCAGTCGTTGGGTACTGATTTGGTTTGAGATGCCTTGGAAAAGGTCAAGATGATTTAGGATCGGCTTCGTACAGCACAATCTAGGCAGAAGAGTTATGTTGATTGGAGAGTTCGTGATGTTGCATTCATGGTTTTAGAGATAGGGTTTTGCTCCAGATTTTACCCATGAAGGGTAGCGGTTTGGGAAGAAGGGCAAGTTGAGCCCTATGTATATCTGACCCTTTGAGGTCCTTGAGAGAGTTGGTGAGGTGGCCTACAAGCTTGCATTGCTACCTAGCTTATCAGCAGTTCACCCGATATTGCATTTTTTCATGCTCTGGAAGTATCACGGTGATCTGTCCCATGTATTAGATTTCAGCTCAGTGCAATTGGATAATGATTTGACTTATGAGGAGGAGTCGGTGACTATTCTAGCACGGCAGGTCCGGAAGTTAAGGTCTAAAAGTTATCCTTCTGTTAGAGCGTAGTGGAGAGTTTAGCCGATCGAGGAAGCTACATGGGAGTCCGAGTCTGATATGCGAAGTAGATACCCCCACCTTTTCACCAGTCCAAGCACTTTTCTATGTTTGTTTGAGTAAGAACATTTCTTTTAGAGGTGGAGAATGTGACGACCCGATAGGTCATTTTGAGTTCTAGCCCTTATTTCCATGTTTCGAGACCTCTATTAGCTCCATTTAGCGTTTCTCGATTTGCATGCTCAGTGTGTGTCTTTTTTCGAAAATTTTATGTGAAAATTTGAAGAAAACATGATTTATAAATTTTAAAAAAATTGAGTTGACTACGGTCAACATTTTATGTAAACGATCCCCATATCGATATTTTGACGATCTCGATGGATCCGTATCGTGATTTTGGACTTGAGCGTATTCCTGGAATGCAATTCGAAAGTCCCTAACTTGATCTATCGAAAGCTAGTAACTTGAAGATTTAAAGATTTCCTTGGTGTGATCGTAGGTTGGCTTTATGGAAACCGGGTTTGGATTTCGGTTCTGGGACTTGGTATAGGTTCATTTTACTATTTAAAACTTGTCTGCAAAATTTGGTGCAAAACGATGCTCGATTGTGAATTCGGATCGATGTGCATCGTGATCATGTCAGGTGCTTCACGAGCGCGAAGAAATCCTGATGCCTAGTGATTTAAAATCCAAAAATTGGAGTTTTCCTCATTTTCACCATTTCAAGTTTGAGCTCGGCCTAGAGCCGATTTTGAAGAGATTTTTCATCCCAACTTCATTGGTTAGTAGATTTTAACTCTTTTCTTCACATTTCCATAAACACCAATTGATTTTAATCTTTAATCTATGCTTTTTCATGGTAGAAATTAGGGATTCAGGTAGAAATTAGGGATTTTAAGAAATTAAGATTTAGACCTCAAATTGATGCCAGATTTCAAAACTAATCACATAACCGGGTTCGGAGGTGAATGGGTAATTCGGTTTTGGTCCAAATCTCAGGTTTTGACCAAGCGGTCTTGGGGTTGACTTTTTCCAAAATCATTAAAGATCGAATTTTTTTCACTTGTGTGTAGTTTTTAAAGCCTATTTTGAATTATTTGAACTATACTTGGCTAGATTTGATTGGTTCGGTGGCTAATTCTAGAGGAAAAGCTGCAGTTGAGCATTGATTTGGTTGTGGAGTTAGGTAAGTGTCATGGTTAACCTTGACTTGAGTGATTAGGACTTGTTGGTTTATTTTCTACGTGAATTATTTGTAGGAATGAGGTATATGTGAGGTGGCGAGTAGATATGCATTGGTATTGGGTTAAAGCATGCGGGTGGGAATTATTTCATTGTTCTAAGTTGGTTATTTGACTTTGTGTCTCTATGATTAGGTTAGATTATTACTTTTAATTATTAATCTCATATTATTTTTTATTTTGAAGATGTTTGAAATTTTTGAAAGTTGAGTTTAATATCCTGGCACTATAATTGTAATGATCCGACCGGTCATTTTGAGCATTTGCACTTTGCTAAGTGGTTTGAGGTCATGAGTAGCTCCGTACGAGGTATTATGACTTGTGTGAATCGTCAGTTTTGGTTTTCAGGTGATTCGGAATTGATTTGGATGAATGCTTCTCAAATAGGAAGCTTTAAGTTGGAAGAGTTGACCAAGTTTGATTTCTTAGTATTTGACCCCGGATTGGAGTTTTGATAGTTTCGCTAGGTTCGGATGGTGATTTTGGACTTGGGCGTATGATCAGATTTGCATTTGGATATTTCTAGAAGGTTTCAGCACTAATTGGCGAAAGTTTGAAATTTGAAGGTTTGGAATGTTCATAAGTTGACCGGGAGTTGGGTTGATTTGATATGGTTCGGCACGAGTTTAGGAAGTTGAAAGTACAAAAGTCATTAAGTTCGATTTGAGGTGTGATTCATGGTTTTGATGTTGTTATACGTGATTTGAGGCCTCGAGTAAGTCCGAGTTATGTTATGGGACTTGTTGGTATATTCGGACGGGGTCCCGAGGGGCTCGGGTGTGTTTCGGATCGCTTTCAGACCATTCCCTCTCATCTTTGGATTGCTGGTTATTGCTGATGTCTGTAGTGAATCGCGTTTGCGTGGGAGTCATCACGATCGCGAATAAGGATTTGGACTGGGCTGTTTTATCTCTTCGTTTTCGCGTGTGTTGAGTCGCGTTCGCGGTGCAGGTGGGACTTGAGCTTTGCGTTCGCATTTGTGCAGTCACATTCGTGATGGTGAGCTGGGAGCTGGAGCACTCTTCTTCGCGTCCACGATTCGTGGGCCACGTTCGTTCTATATGGCATATTTGGGCATCACGTTCATGTGGGTGGCATCGTGAATGCGTAAGACATTTTGGTGGCAGTTCATTATGTTCATCACGATTGTTTTCCCGCTTTCGCGAAAGGTTCGCCTGGGCAGTGCCTATAAGTACTCTATTTTGAAGGTTTCCGACATTTTATCATATTTTGAGCTATGAAGCTCGGATTTGGGCGATTTTGGAAGCGATTTTCACCACATGGATAAAGGTAAGTCTTTCCTACTCGGTTTTGGTTATATTTCATGAATCCATCTTAGTTTTTGGCATTTGATTGGTGATTTTGAAAGAGAAATTAGGGTTTTTCATCTAAATTTTCATAAAGTGTATTTTTGTGTTTTGAACATCGATTCAGAGTCGGATTTAGCTGAAACTAGTAGGTTGGACTCGTAATTTAATTGGTTGTCGGATTTTGTGAGTTTTTTCGGGTTTCGAGGTACAGGCCTAATTTGACTTTTTTGGTTGACTTTGGATTTTTTATTAATGATTCGACCTTTATCGTCTGGGTTTGTTTCCTTTGGCATTATTTGATGTTCTTGAGTTGCTTTTGGCTAGTTTCGAGCCATTCAGAGGTCGGTACACGGTGGATGGCATTTCTAGAGTATTGTTTGGCTTACTCGGTATTGGATTCGGCTTGTTTGAGGTAAGTAACCTTTCTAAACTTGGTGTTGAGGGTATGAACCGCTTAATATATGTGTTATGTGTTTGGTGTTGAGATGACGCACATGCTAGGTGACGGGTGTGTGGGCGTGCACCGTGTGAATTATGACTCGGTTGATTCTGTGGCACTGTGTAGCTATCTAATCTTGTTTTTATCCATAAAATTTCTACGTGCTAGAGTAATTGAGATGTGATCCATGTTAGAAACCATGTTTATGCTATATGCTTATTCTATTGGGACCTACTGAGGTCATTTATGTTGTGAGTTATTTGCTTAAATTGCAATTACATACTCAGTCATATTCATTCATTGCATATCATATCTCAGTCTCTGTTATCATTTGTTGTCACGTCATGTTATCATTGTTTGGCCTGATTGACATGAGATTTGTGAGCCCAAGAAGATATTCCATAAATAACAACTTCAATAAGAATAATTCAACAATTAAAGGGGTAACAGAACAATAAGGGAGATAGAAACTTCAACTAAAGCATATAAGAGCAACTACAACAATAAAGGATATAACAAGTGCTAATAATGTCAATTAGAGCGTGTAAGAGTAAATTTAACAATGAAAGATGTAACATGTTATAACAAGTTCAATTAAAGTACATGGAAGAAGTCTAAAAGTCTAAACCGATCAAATACCACATATAGCCCGTGTACACACTCGTCACCTTGTGTACACATCTTCCACATAATACAATTGTCGCGCTCCATTTTCTCGCAAAAGTGGGTTTTGACGTGTGACAACTCTTTTAAATGAGGTAATAAAAGAGAAAAGTTGCCACCTAATAATTTTCAAGGTGAGTTAGGGCACCTATTTGCGAATAACTCTGTTTGACTAGTCAATGCCACCAAAGATCGAGTAAGGGCTCAAATTACCTCAAAGAGAAGGTGTTAGGCACTCTTCGAGGTCCACAACTATGGGTCCCGGCCGAATTTTAAACTATGTGAATTATGTAATTAAGCTAGGTAATCAAATAGGCAAAGAAAAATATAGAAATTGAAGATTCTTATTATAATACATAAGAACAAATAATTGGTATAAATTGACACGACCCAACTCCATGTCATGCCGTGATGGCGTCCAGCACTGTTGCTAGACAAGCCAACAATAAACAACTTAGTGATTTCCCTTTTTTTAAGTGATTCCAACGACTAACTTTTCCGTAAATTTTAATCATTTGATAAATAATAGATTTTAAAGCAGACAAAAACGGAAACAAACTAAAGGAGATCATAACTATAGAAATACAACCCAAAAATTAAAGTCTACTAATGTGTGCCAAGATCTAGTGTCACAAGTGTGTTGGCATATAGTAGAATATACAAATGATGAGTATCCTACTCTCTGAAATAGAATTGACAGATACAAGCAACAGAGAAACTCCGGCATGCTGCTGAACGGCTCGGTAGGGGGTAGCTCACCTTGAAGTCTCAGTCCAAGATCAAGTATGCACGCCCGGCGGATAACTAGATGCACCTGCCTTAGATCCTGTACAATTTAGTACAGAAGCACAGTATGAGTACATAAACAACATGTACCCAGTAAGTATCCTGTCTAACCTCGAAGAAGTAGTGACGAGGGGACGACTTAGAAACTTACTATGGGCTAACAATAATATAATTAAAGTGATATGCTATGCATGGATGTCATGAACAATACTGAAAGCTCAATAACAGAAAGTGGTGAGTTCTTCTTTCACAAATATAATTTCAATTTTCTTCATATCATTTAACAGATCATACTTCAAGACATTTAAGCAGTATAAATCACGGAGAGTTTCAAATAATCAACATGCACAAATTATGTCAAGGTCGTACGGCCCGGTCCAACATAATATTAAACTGTGCACTGCTGGAGGGTCGAACGACGCGAACCATAGATGCATCTATTTACTACCGAGGCGCTCGGCCCGATCCATAAATAACAGTTATTTTTAAAAACACACAATTTCTCATTTACGGTCTAGTATCTCATACAAATCTTCAAGTAAGTGGGTATAACCTTCTACAATTCTTTTATCAATTTCAAACATGACTTAAATGATTATATTAGCAAGTAAGGAGACTTACCTCGTCTCGAAGCCTACTTCCCAATTCAAGAACGCGCTAAAACCTCCAAATTTGACGCCAAACGACTCGAAACTAGTCAAACATTACATAACTAACCAATCTATGCTCAAAAGTTCATATTTCCACTATTAAAGTAATTACCCAACCCAAATTGCAAGATTCCTAAAATTTACCCCCGAGCCCACATGCTCGAATTCCGGAAATTTTCGAAGAAAGTTGTTATCCATAACCTTAGGAACATAAATATATGATTTTCACTATGTTTCATAATCAATTTCATGGTCAAATCTCATTTTTATCAAAAACCTAGGTTTTCCTCTTACCCTTGATTTTCACTAATTTCTACATGTTAATATACCTATAATCTAGGTATTTAACTCATATTTGGTAGGAATTACTTACCTCCGAAAGCTAGGTCGAAATCCACTCTTTGAGAGCTCTCCAATTTCCCAACTGTGTAAAGAATGGGAGAAAAATGCCTAACTCCCGTATTAAGTGAAGCGCACTGCCCTTGAAATTTTTGCGCCTGCGGTGTGTTGGCCGCATCTGCGGTCCCGCTTCTGCGAATTGGCTGGACCGGCTGGGGTCGCTTCTGTGGACGAGCTCCCGCTCTTGCGGTCCCGCTCCTGCAAAAAGGGTGCCGCATCTACGGAACCTAGGCTGCCCTCCTTGGGCCGCATCTGCGAGGCCTGGCCCGCACCAGCGGTTTACCAACCGCAGGTGCGGTAATGATAGCAGCTGGAGCTTCAGCTCTTGATCCAAACTTTCAACTTGGTTCGCGCCTCGTCCGATTGACGCTTGGGGGCCTCGCCCGAATGTACCAACAAGTTCGGAATCATAAAACGGACTCACTCGAACTCTCGAAATGCCCGAAACAACATTAAAACTAAAAATCACACCCTAAAACCAATTGAATCAAACTTAAGAACTTCAAGTTCTTCAATTTACTTCCAATGCGCTGAAACGTACTTATACTACTCGGAATGACACCAAATTTTGCGTGCAAGTCTTAAATGACATTACAGAACTATTTCCGGTCACGGAATTCTGTTTGGACCTCGATATAACCAAAACCCGCTCCAAACCAAATTTAAAGAACTTTCAAAACCTTCAAGAACCAACTTTCACTATTAAGCGCCAAAAGGCACTAGGGTCATCCAAAACCCGATCCGAACATACACCCAAGTCTGAAATCACCATACGAAGTCAAACTTGGCTTTTTAAGCCAACCTTAAGGAACCAAGTGTTCCGATTTCAACCCAAACTCTTCCAAATCCCAAACTAACCATCCCCGCATGTCATAAATCAGTAAAACCAAGTACGGGAAGTCTTATTTAGGGGAACGGGATTCTAGAAAGCAAACTGACCGGTCGGGTCGTTACATTCTCCACCTCCTGGGACTCCCAGGTCGCCTCCTTGACTGGTTGGCCCCTCCACTGAACTTTTACAGCGGAAATCCTCTTGAATCTCAACTGGAGATCCTGTCTAGCAACAATGGCAAATGGCTCCTGCTCATAACCCAATCTCTCATCTAGCTGGATAAAGCTGAAATCTAACACATGTGACAAGTCGGCGTGATACCTCCGAAGCATAGATACGTGAAAAACCGGGTGAACCCCTGATAGGCTGGGAGGTAAGTCAAGCTCATAAGAAACTTCCCCAACTCACCTCAACACCTCAAATGGACCTATAAACCTTTTCTCGACTTGCCCTTCCTTCCAAATCTCATGATCCCCTTCATCGGCGAGACTTTCAAGAGAACCTTCTCGCCTACCATAAATGATACATCATGCGCCTTCTGATTCGCGTAACTCTTCTATCTGGACTGTGCTGCGCGAAGTCGCTCTTGAATCAACTTTACCTTTTCCAAGGCATCCTTTACCAGATCAGTACCATATAACCTAGCCTCGCGGGCTGAAACTACCCGATGGGAGAACGACATCATCGACCATATAAAGCCTCAAATGGGGCCATCTCGATGCTAGACTAATAACTGTTGTTGTAAGCAAACTCGGCCAAGGGAAAGATTTGATTCCACTGCCCTCTAAAGTCAATCACGCATGCTCTGAGCATGTCCTCCAGGACCTAAACTTTCTGCTCTGACTGCCCGTCGGTCTGTGGATAAAATGTTGTGCTGAGCTCTACGGAGGTCCCCAACTCACTCTGTACGGCTCTCCAAAAATGGAAAGTGAACTGAGGACCTCTATCTGATATGATGGAAACAAGCACACCGTGCAATCGAACTATCTCCCGAATATATATCTGGTCCAACTTCTTTGAAGTATAGGTAGTCACAACCGGAATGAAGTGTGCCGACTTGTCAACCTGTCGACAATGACAGAAACTCCATCAAACTTCAGCAAGGTCCGCAGCACTACAACTATGAAGTCCATAGTGATGCGCTCCCATTTCCACTCAAGTATAGTCATCTGCTCAATTAGGCCACCCGGCCTCTGGTGCTCATACTTGACCTGCTGGCAATTTAGGCACCTAGCTTGTTGATACCCACTTTTTTTCCCCTCATATTTTCCAAATATATATATATATATATATATATATATATATATATATATATATATATATTGATACCCAATTTTTCCCCATATACTTTTAATACATAGTACATATGCATTTATAAGCATGCATAAGTTTTTTATAATAATTTTTCTATAGTTTTAAGAGCTCCAAAAACCAATTTATTTCTTCCCTTTTATTTATAAAAAAAATCCAGTAATTATCCTTCAAATTATTTTTGTGGTGATTTAGTCATCTAAATTTTATTGATGCCAGCATACTGTTTAATCATTTTCAGTGCATTTTTGTAATTATATTTATATTTTTTTAGGCTAAATTGCAAATCTTTGAAATAATAGCCCTACTAATGCATAATTATATTGTTGATGCACAAAATGGTCTTTTATATTTTTAAAATATTAAATAACTATTTTAAATCATTTTTAGTACACGAAACTATTTTTTCAGAAATCATTTATTATTTCTTATAAATTATATAGTATTAAAATGGCTATTTAAAATATGGCCTAATTTTATTTCAATTTTAGCCCCAATCCAACCCCAACCTAACCCAATTACAAGCCCCAGTACTCAATTAAATTACCCAGCCCATACCCGAAATACCCGATCCGATCCCCCACACCCTTTAATCCCGACCGTTGATCATAAAGATCAACGGCCACCATCAACTCTTCCTAATATAAACTCAAAAGACCCCCAAACCCTATCATTTTCTATACACCCACCACCCTAAAAACCCCTCTGCTCTCAAACGCTCTAAACCTAACCCTAGTTCAATCTCACTGACCTTCATCTATGGCTATCTCCGGTGACCTCTCATCACCCCCAGGCCTCCAATGGCCTCTCTCATGTCATTCTTGCCATCTCTAAGGCCCTCAAGGGACCAGGGCTATGTCGACTTGCATCTAGGGTTCATCTCTCGCCTATTCCAAGCCATTCCGGTGTGATTTTGAGTGAGATCGTCCTATATTAGCTACGATCTATGTTTTTTTAAACAGGTTTCTTCATCTCTGTATGGTTCTCTTCGAAACCCTAATTTCTTTTCTAAAACCTCCTAGATCTGTACAGATCCGAGGTGATTTGAGTTTGTTTCATGTGAGTTTTACAATAGCCTTGAGATTCTTTACAAGAATCGTATGATTTCAAGTAATTTTTTCATCTTTTCCTAAAACTAGGGTTTCCGGAATTTTTTTTTTAAAAATTGTTTAATGATTTTTTGTGTTGAATCTCCTGCTTCTCATATATTTCGACTGATTTTATGAGTCTGCTACAACCTTAACTCGTTTGTACCAAAAGCCCTGATTTTTGGGGTTCTTCGTTTGGTTTCTGAGTATTAGTACATCTGATTGTGTTCTTGCCTTGGGGTTCTTGTGATTTCTCGTGACTTTCTTGCCCTAATATGATTCCACTGAATTTCATAGTTTTACCTTTAACTGATTCTATGTGCTTGTGTTCGTCTTGACTATTTATGCAAGACTTGTATACTTCTCCTTGAATCAGTGTCGTTTAACTTTGGGTTTTGTCAAAGCTATGTGAAATCCTGACTATTAATGCTCTACCTTATTTTATATGCTAAGCATGCTGACTCTTTCATGACTTTCTGAACCCTTGATTACTATGAATCCCTTATTTCCTGGTTTAATTTGAACATTTTCCATTTAACCCTTGATTCTTACCTCTCTATTCGATTTGACTGGATTGCTTGCCTTAATTAATTTTTCCCTGCCTTGTTTGTATTCCGCTGATTATTACTGATTTGTTTCCTTAATTAAACTGTTGTTCATTTACCCCTAATCACCTATTCTATACCTAAGTTTTACTTGATTCCTTTCCTTAAATACTTAGCATGTTTTACTGTTGATTTAACTGTCCCTTGATTAAGGGAAAGACTTTGCTGATTTACGTGTGACTTCTCTGATTTACCACTTAATTGATCTCTTACCTTATTTGTCCAGCTTTTGATTGCTATATAAACCCCTCTCTCACTCTAAGTTTAAAAAGAGAACACAACGAACACTAGTTCAAAAAATCTCTCTTATGCCTAGGCCTACCTCGGACACAACGAGGCTCCCAAATTAGGACGCGAATTTACATTCCCGCAATACGTGCAACATTTCAAAATCCCCACTGACTTGTTACCTATTTTTTCTTTTTTTTTGATTATTCCCATCCCCTTAGGTTGGTTCACTCATACTAGCATCGTCAGCGTATCATACCAGATCTAGAGGCCCTCCAGCTTCACCTCCACCTCCTCCAAGCTACGAAAGGAAAAGGGAAAATAAAAATGGATGACTTAAGTGGTATTCGAAAGGAAAATGTTGAGAACGCAGAAACTTCAGACGGTCGGAGTACGCCGGCACCAAATGATCTAGTTCTGAGGTTGGAACAAAAGATACTGGAGCTACAAGGGGAGCTAGAGCAGGTTCGCAACTTGGCAAACTTATCACTCACCCTGAATGTCCCCGATATCAATCAGCAAAACATAAACAACCCAGTACCTCCCCAAAACGCACCAAACCAACATCCACAAAACCTTCCTGCACCACATCAATACACATCCCCACCGCAAATCTCAATCCCTTACCAACACCAACTCCACCACAACACCACCACCAATCAATCCAATACCCACCAACCGCCACTTACCACACTCCCAAAACACACCACAACCTATCCCCGACCCTCAAAACTCAACCAACGACCATCACTACACCCAAGTCCTAGCACTCATCAGAACAAGCCTATATATGTGGAGACCATACCCCACCCTACTAAGCCAACTTCCTATGCACCGGAATCCTCAGAGAAGGACCAGCTGATTAAAAACATGGCTGAACAACTCATGAAATTGACGAGCCAAGTTCAGGGTGTCGAAGGCAGCAAAGGGATAGAAGGGTTAAACTATGAAGACTTATGCATACAACCGGATGAGGAACTACCGGAGGGGTACAAACCTCTTATGTTCGAGATGTTCGACGGCACAGGCGATCCTAAAGTCCATAAAAGGACATATTGCGACAAGCTTGTCGGAGTCGGAAAGGACGTGAAGATCCGAATGAAACTCTTCATGAGGAGTCTTACTGGTGATGCTTTGTCCTGGTACATTAGCCAGGATCCAAAGAAATGGATCAATTCGGTAGGTATGGCATCAGATTTCATGGACCGATTCAGGTTCAACATAGAAAATGCACCAGATGTCTTCTATATCCAGAATCTCAAGAAGAAACCCATTGAGACTTTCTGCGAGTATGCTACCCGCTGGAGGTTGGAAGCGGACAAGGTTAGGCCATCTTTGGATGAAGAACAAATGAACAAGTTCTTCGTCAGGGCACAAGACCCGCAGTATTACGAAAGGTTAATGGTTATTGGAAACCATAAATTCTCCGATATCATCAAACTTCGGGAAACGATTGAGGAAGGCATTAAGAGCAAGACGGTAACGAATTTTGAGGCATTACAGACCACAAATAAAGCATTGTAATTAGGCGGCATATCGAAGAAGAAAGATGTTGGGGCAGTAATGGTGGCTCAAGGCCCAAAATCTCCACTTACCTATCGAACACCTCCACCCACATATCAAGCACCTCCATCCACATACCAAGCACCACCACCTACATATCAACCATCATCTCCCAGATACTCCCAGCCAGCCACTGTCTATCATACCTACAACTCCCAACCACCTCATTTACAATCGCCTCCGACTCGCCAAAATTATCCAAGACCAAGACCCAATTTCGGCCGCAAGCCACTCAGACAATACACCACCATCGCTGAACCCACTGACCAGCTATATGAAAGATTGAAAGTCGCAGGTTACATCACGCATGTTCCCACTGTGGCACTAGAGAATCCATCCCAATGGGTCAATCCTAATAAAACTTGTGCATACCATTCCGGTATGAAGGGGCACACCACTGACGAGTGTCGAGCATTGAAAGACAAGATCCAGACACTGATTGACAACAGACTTATACAGGCAAGGGAGACTGCACCCAATGTTCGCAACAACCCTCTCCCTGATCATAGAGGTGGTGGAATACGTGTGATAGAGACGAACGAAGAATGGGACCCTGAGGGGTCGATTGGGCTCATTCTGGAAGGCAATGACTACAAACCCCCAGTCACACTTACCCCTATTATGGTACAGACTCAGTCACCAATTGAGGTTGAGGTAGCCACATCAGTTCCATTTGAGGTAGAGGTGGCTCCACCCGCGGCCACCCCTGTTCTATTTGAAGTAGAAGTGGTCGACCGTTCACAGTGACAGTATCAACCACACCCCCTTTCCACTCAAAAAGATACCTTTGGATTATGTTGCCGAAGCTATATGCAAAGGAAAGGCAAAGATGGAATAATCCGATGTCGCACAAGGAATGACCAGGGTCGGGAGAATCTATACCCCTGAGCACCTGAGAGGACCAAGTAAGGATGCCACTGCCAAGCAACCTGTCATTGAAATAGGTCCAGATGACCTTCGGAGGAAAGTGCAAGCAAAGGAGTATTCTGTCATCGATCATTTAAACAAAACCCCAGCTCAGATATCCAACCTGTCACTGTTACAAAATTCAGAAGCACACAAGAACACTTTGATGAAAGTGTTGAGCGAAGCTTACGTGCTAATAACATCACCAGCGGAGAGATGTCTAATATGGTCGAAAAAAGTGTTGGAAAGTCACAAAATTACTTTCCATGAGGATGAGTTGCCACCGGAGGGTCTGAATCAGAATAGGGCACTGCACATTACAGTGCGATGCGAAGACTACTTCATTGCCAGGGTCTTGGTCGACGGAGGTTCAAGCCTCAATATTTGTCCGTTGGACACTTTGAAAAGATTGGACAAAGGTTTTCATGAAATACAGACCAGAAGCATGAATGTGAAAGCTTTCGATGGGTCTCAAAGGGCCACGATCGGGGAAATCAACCTTTGCTTGCAAATGGGGCCAACTTGGTTCGACGTCGAGTTTTAGGTGCTCGACATACCAGCCTCATATAATCTTCTGTTGGGCCGACCACGGATCCATGATGCTGGAGCCGTGCCTTCCACACTACATCAAGCCATAAAGTTCGAATGGAATCATCAGGAGGTGATCATTCACGGAGATGGGAGTAACCCCAGTTACACCAGTCAAACCATCCCAGTTATTGGAAATAGGAGAAGGCTAAGAGGGGAAACCTATCATCACATTGAACGTGTCAACGCCTTCGAAAAGGATAAATAGCGGAGCAGTAAAATAGAAAGCATACTAGCATGGTCAGGGTATGAACCTGGCAAAGGGCTTGGGAAGAATCTATAAGGTATCACTAAGCCAATACAGTTGAAGGGTCATGGTACTACCTTTGGGCTCGGATATTAATATACACGGCAAGAGTATAATGATTGGTCGCCTCCATGGCGTGGACCGTACTACCCTCTTGATCAACCAGTGCCACATCTGGATCAAGCCTTTCACCAGGCTGATACAATATGGGGAACTACAGAAGAGGAAACATTAGCTGGGTTGAAGAGTCTGTTCTTGGAAGATGAAGACATGGACTACAGTGCAATAATTGAGGAGGAGGAGGAAGAAGGCCTCACTATTCAGATTGTGGAGAGAGGAGCTGTTCTCAGGAACTGGACCGCCACACCATCCCGGGCCCGCCGAGTCCCTAGGTAGCTTGGCAGATTTTATTTCTGTAGCCATTCTAGGCACTTAAAATTTTCAGTAACTTTGTTTTTAAAGACTTGTTTTGTTTCAAAATAAATGCTCCATTCATCGAGCCGTATTAGCCTGGATGTTGTTTAATTTTAATCAAATGTAGTTGCTCTTTATTATTCATTACTATTTTCTACACTTTTCTTTCTACAACATTATTATTACTTTTTCTGATGAATCGGTGACTGTGACATGTAATGAGGCAACGCAACATGAGGATAGTGATTCGGATGAAGAAGACGAGATACTCGAGGAAGTTGTCAGGGAGGTGGAAGAGTTTGAGAATAAGCCTAAGTCCAATCTGGATGAAACCAAAGAAGTAAACCTGGGGGACGCCGAGACCGTCAAAGAGACTCGCATCGACATTCACTTATCACCAACAGAGAAGGAAGAGTACATCCATTTCATAAAAGAATATGAGGACATTTTTGCATGGTCATATGATGACATGACACGTTTGAGCACGTCCATAGTGGCTCACAAGTTACCTACCAATCCAATGTGCCCGTCGGTGAAGCAGAAACTCAGAAAGTTCAAACCAGACATGAGCCTAAAAATCAAGGAGGAGGTTACCAAGCAGATCAAAGCCAAGGTACTCAGGGTGGTTGAGTACCCAACATGGTTAGCCAATGTTGTGCCAGTTCCGAAGAAAGATGGGAAAGTCAGAGTATGTGTTGACTATCAGGATTTAAACAGAGCAAGTCCCAAGGTGATTTTCCACTGCCAAACATACACATCCAGATCGATAATTGTTTCAAGCATGAACTCCAATCTTTTGTAGATTGCTTCGCGGGTTATCACAGATTTGGATGGACGAGGAGGACGCAGAGAAAATAGCTTTTATTACACCATGGGGGGTATACTGCTACAAGATGATGTCGTTCGGTCTAAAGAATGCTGGGGCTACCTACATAAGATCCATGACAACCATCTTCCATGATATGATACACGAGGAGATAGAGGTGTACGTGGACGACGTCATTATAAAATCCAAGAAGGCCACAGACCACATAGCAGACTTGAGAAAGTTCTTTGACAGGCTAAGGAGGTACAATTTGAAACTGAACCCCGTAAAGTGTGCATTCGGGGTTCCCGCAGGAAAGTTATTGGGATTCATCGTCAGTCGTCTAGGGATCGAGCTGGATCCATCTAAAGTCAAGTCTATTCAGGAGTCACTACCACCTAAGAGCAAAAAGGATGTGATGAGCTTCCTACGACGTCTCAACTATATCAGTCGATTCATAGCACAGTCCACATTCATATGTGAACCCATCTTCAAGATGTTGAGGAAAGACGCCGAGACAAGCTGGACCGAGGATTGTCAGAAAGCTTTTGACAAGATCAAGGAGTACCTGTCCACACCATCGGTCCTGGTCCCACCAGAGCCGGGACGACCGTTGCTGCTCTATCTATCTATATTAGATGAGCCTTCGGGTGTGTTTTGGGATAACATGACAAGACAGGGAGAAAGGAGCAATCCATCTACTACTTGAGTAAGAATTTCACACCTTACAAAGCACGGTACTCTCTGCTGGAACGCACTTGCTGTGCTTTGACCTGGACAACTCAAAAATTGAGGCATTACTTTTATGCCTACACCACATACCTCATATCCAGGATGGACCCTTTGAAGTATATATTTCACAAACCCATGCCGACCGGAAAATTGGCCAAATGGCAGATACCGTTGAGTGAGTTTGATATTGTCTACGTAACTCAAAAGGCGGTCAAAGGACAAACATTGGCAGATCATCTTGCTGAGAATCCGGTGGGAGGAGAATACGAACCCTTGAAAACGTATTTTCCTAACGAAGAGGTGTTATTCGTAGGAGAAGACATTACTGAAGCATACGACGGTTGGAGGATATTCTTTGACGGAGCTGCAAATTTCAAAGGAGTGGGCACTGGAGCAGTTTTGGTATCAGAAACAGGATAACATTATCCGGTATCTGCTAAACTCAGATTTCCCTGCACTAACAACACGGCAAAGTATGAGGCCTGCATACTAGGACTCAACATGGCAGTCGACATGAACATTTAGGAGCTGCTAGTAATTGGGAATTCAGATTTGCTTGTGCACGAGGTACAAGGAGAGTGGGCCACTAAGAATTCCAAGATATTGCCATATCTGCACCATGTGCAGGAATTGAGAAAGAGGTTCACCAAGATAGAGTTTCGGCATGTACCCAGAATTCAGAATGAGTTTGCCGATGCATTGGCCACCTTGTCATCTATGATACCGCATCCAGACAAGAATTATATTGATCCCATTCCGGTGAGGATCCATAATCAGCCGGCATATTGTGCTAATGTCGAGGAAGAAACAGATGGAAATCCTTGGTTCCATGACATCAAGGAGTATTTGTCAAGGGGGAAATATCCGGAGCATGCAAATCACACTCAGAAATGCACACTTCGGAGATTGTCCAATCACTTCTTCCACAGCGGAGGAAACTTGTACAGAAGAACTCCTGATTTAGGATTGCTAAGATGTGTTGACGCAAAAGAAGCTTCTAAGCTACTTGAGGATGTACATGCCGGGACCTGTGGCTCGCACATTAATGTTTTCGTCTTGGCCAAAAAGATACTCAGGGCCGGTTACTTTTGGATGACCATGGAGACCGATTGTGTCCAGTATGTCCGCAAATGCTACCAATGTCAAGTGCATGCCGATATGATAAAAGTACCGCCGAATGAGCTCAATGCAACAAGCTCACCCTGGCCATTCGCCGCCTGGGGAATGGATGTCATTGGTCCGACTGAGACCACTGTTTCAAATGGACACAGGTTTATTTTGGTAGCCAATGATTACTTCACAAAATGGGTAGAGGCTGCATCTTACAAAGCCGTAACCAAGAAAGTCGTCGCAGACTTTGTCAAAGACCGTATTGTTTGCCGATTCGAAGTTCCTGAGTCTATTGTTACTGATAATGTCGCTAACCTCAATAGTGATCTGATGAAAGCTATGTGTGAAACTTTCAAAATCAAGCACAAGAATTCCACAGTCTACAGACCTCAGATGAATGGAGCCGTAGAAGCCCCCAACAAAAACATCAAGAAGATACTAAGGAAGATGGTAGAAAAACACAAACAATGGCACAAGAAAATACCTTTTTCTTTATTGGGATACCGCATTACAGTTCGCACATCAAACGGGACAACTCCCTACATGTTGGTTTATGGTACCGAGGCTGTCATCCCAGGTGAGGTGGAGATTCCTTCTTTAAGAATCATACAGGAAGCTGAACTCAGTGATGCAGAGTGGATAAGGAGTCGCTATGAACAATTGGCCCTTATCGATAGAAAGAGGATGAACGCAGTGTGTCACGGCCAACTTTATCAGAATAGAATGTCCAGAGCTTTCAACAAAAGGGTAAAACCGAGACAATTTGCACCGGGACAGCTGGTGCTGAAGAAGATCTTCCCACATCAAGATGAAGCCAAAGGAAAATTCTCTCCCAATTGGCAAGGCCTATACATGGTTCACAGGGTGCTGATAGGAGGAGCACTCATACTTGCAGAAATTTATGGAGAAATCTGGCCAAAACCAATTAATTCAAACGCAGTCAAGAGATACTATGCTTAGATTATTTACATTTCCTCATCTGATGTAATTAAACTACGCTTGACCTGATTCCTATTTAAGAGGGGATACGTAGGCAGACTTATGGGTTCGGTCATATCATAATAAAATTTTCATTTTTTCCAAGATCAAAAATTGGGGCAGAATTTTGAGAAGGACCCTCAAAATTCCAGAGCAAGTCCAGCCGATGCCAACATGTGTTAGACCGTCAGAAATCAGTTAAGAATCTGGGGCAGAATTTTGAGAAGGATTCTCAAAATTCCGGAGAAGGTTCAGCAAGGCCTATTATCCGCAAACGGTCAAAAGATCATCTACCAAACTGGGGCAGAATTTTGAGGAGGGCTCTCAAAATTCCAATATAAGAGAGCTGCAATGCCTTTGAGATGTGTTACAATCACTAGTTCATCTAAAATTACTTAATGTATCAATATATTTCTAAAATAACTCCATTTTTTTCATCAATAATTGCATATTTTTCGAAAACTCTATTTCCATAACGGTCAGGTATTACCTAGGGAAACTCGAAAAGGCTTTCAGAACGGAGCAAAGCAAGGCCAGAAGACGAAGCACGAACTAACCTCCTACCCACAAAACTTACAATTTTTCTTTGAATGCAGGCACAATTGACGTAATGATGGCATTCGCAAACATGTCTACACAGAGAGAATTCACTATCGATCCGGCCATCAGACACTGAATATATCTCCAGCTAAGAAGTATACTACTTTTTGCTACTCGCTCTTTACATAGTACTAAGCTTTGTCCCGCATATTTGCATGAGGCTAATCCCTACCTCCATCTGCATGAGGCTAATCCCTGCCTCCATCCGCACGAGGCTAATCCTTGCCCTCCATCTGCATGAGGCTAATCCTTGCCTCCATACCTGCATGAGGCTAATCCCTGCCTCCACAATTTGCATGAGGCTAATCCCTGCCTCCACAATTGCATGCGGCTAATCCCTGCCTCCATACCTGCATGAGGCTAATCCCTGCCTCCATCTGCATGAGGCTGCTCCCTGGCTCCACTTGCATGAGGCTAATCCTTGCCTCTATCTTGCATGCGGCTAATCCTTGCCTCCCTATTTACATGAGGCTAATCCTTGCCTCCCTACTTGCATGAGGCTAATCCCTGCCTCCACAATTTGCATGAGGCTAATCCCTGCCTCCAAATTTGCATGAGGCTAATCCCTGCCTCCATATTTGCATGAGGCTAATCCCTGCCTCCACAATTTGCAAGAGGCTAATCCCTGCCTCCACAATTTGCATGAGGCTAATCCCTGCCTCATTATTTACATGAGGCTAATCCCTCCCTCCGTACCTGCATGAGGCTAATCCCTGCCTCTACAATTTGCATGAGGCCAATCCTTGCCTCCTATCTGCATGAGGCTAATCCTTGCCTCCCTATCTGCATGAGGCTAATCCCTGCCTCCACAATTTGCATGAGGCTAATCCCTGTCTCCATATTTACATGAGGCTAATCCCTCCCTCCGTACTTGCATGAGGCTAATCCCTGACTCCACAATTTGCATGAGGCCAATCCCTACCTCCTATCTGCATGAGGCTAATCCTTGCCTCCCTATCTGCATGAGGCTAATCCCTGCCTCCACAATTTCATGAGGCTAATCCCTGCCTCCACAATTTGCATGAGGCTAATCNGAAAGGTGAATATCCAGAGCATGCAAATCACACTCAGAAACGCACACTCCGGAGACTGTCCAATCACTTCTTCCATAGGGGAGGAAATCTGTATAGGAGAACTCCCGATTTAGGATTGCTAAGATGTGTCGATGCAAAAGAAGCTTCTAAGCTACTTGAGGAGATACATGCTGGGACCTGCGGCCCGCACATGAATGGCTTTGTCTTAGCCAAGAAGATACTCAGGGCCGGTTACTTTTGGATGACCATGGAAATCGATTGTGTCCAGTATGTCTGCAAATTCTACCAATGTCAAGTTCATGCCGATATGATAAAAGTACCGCCAAATGAGCTCAATGCAACAAGCTCACCTTGGCCGTTCGCCGCTTGGGGAATGGATGTCATTGGTCTGATTGAGCCCACTACTTCAAACGGACACAGGTTTATTCTGGTAGCCATCGATTACTTCACAAAATGGGTAGAGGTTGCAACTTACAAAGTTGTAACCAAGAAAGATCGTATTGTTTTCCGATTCGGAGTTCTTGAGTCTATTGTTACTGATAATGCTGCCAACCTCAACAGTGATCTGATGAAAGCCATGTGCGAAACTTTCAAAATCAAGCATAAGAATTCCACAGCCTATAGACCTCAGATGAATGGAGTCGTGGAAGCCGCCAACAAAAACATCAAGAAGATACTAAGGAAGATGGTAGAAAACCACAAACAATGGCACGAGAAGTTACCTTTTGCTCTGTTGGGATACCGCATAACAGTTCGCACATTAACCGGAGCAACTCCCTACATGCTAGTTTATGGTACCGAGGCTGTCATCCCAGTCGAGGTAGAGATTCCTTCTCTAAGATTCATACAGGAAGCTGAACTCAACGATGCAGAATGGGTAAGGCCCTTATTGATGGAAAGAGGATGAACGTAGTGTGTCACGGCCAACTTTATCAGAACAGAATGTCCAGAGCTTTCAATAAAAGGGTCAAACCAAGGCAATTTGCACCAGGTCAGTTAGTGCCGAAAAAGATCTTCCCACATCAAGATGAAGCCAAAGGGAAATTCTCTCCCAACTGGCAAGGTCCTTATATGATTCACAAGTGCTGACAGGAGGAGCACTCATACTTGCAGAAATGGACGGAGAAGTTTGGCCAAAACCAATCAATTCAGACGCAGTCAAAACATACTATGCTTAGATTATTTACATTTCCTCATCTGATGTAATTGAACTACACTTGACCTGATTCCCTTTTAAGAGGGAATACGTAGGCAGCCTTATGGGTTCGGTCATATCATAATAAAATTTCCATTTCCCCCAAGATCAGAAACTGGGGCAGAATTTTGAGGAGGACCCTCAAAATTCCGGAGCAAGTCCGGCCGACAACAACATATGTCAGACAGTCAGGAATCGGTTAAGAAAATGTGGCAGAATTTTGAGAAGAATTCTCAAAATTCTAAAGGAGGTTCAACAAGACCCGTTACTCGCAAGCGGCTGAAGGATCATCTACCAACTGGAGCAGAATTTTGAGGAGGACCCTCAAAATTCTAACATAAGGAAGTTGCAGTGTCTCTAAAACGTGTTGCAGTCACTGGTTCATCTAAAAAAATACTTAATATTTCAATATGTTTCTAAATAACTCTGTTTTTATCAATAATTGCATATTGTCAAAAACTCTATTTCCGTAACAGTCAGGTTACCTAGGAAACTCAAAAGGCCTCCAGAACGGAGCAAAGTAGGGACAGCGGATAGAAGCACGAACCAACATCCCTTCACAAAACTTACAATTTTTCTCTAAGCGCAGGCACATCGGACGCAACGGTAACATCGGCAGAAAATATACACGTAACAAGATCACTATCAATCGGACCATCCGACACCGAATATATCTCCAGCTAAGACATATGCTACTCTTATTTACTACTCGCTTCTTGTATGAGGCTAATCCTTGCCTCCCTATCTGCATGAGGCTAATCCCTGCCTCCACAATTTCATGAGGCTAATCCCTGCCTCCACAATTGTCATGAGGCTAATCCCTGCCTCCACAATTTGCATGAGGCTAATCCCTGCCTCCGCATTTGCATGAGGCTAATCCTTGCCTCCCTATCTGCATGAGGCTAATCCCTGCCTCCCCTCTATCATGAGGCTAATACTTGCCTCCCCAATTGCATGAGGATAATCCTTGACTCCCCACTTGCATGAGTCTAATCCTTGCCTCCCCATTTGCATGGGACTAAGCACTGTCCCTCTTTGCACAAATATTTCTCTATTTCCAATCCTACCTATTTGCTTGTCAATCGGGCTAAGCTTTGCCCTCCATTTCACAAGACTAAGCCTTGTCTTGTTAACATCATATTATTGCATCTCATGGGCTGAAATATCCCCAATCTATCTAAAGGCGTCATAGTCTAAAAGGCATCATCCTCATAGCCGGAAGACACCATGCCATGGCCTGAGGATCCGTCAAATTTGCATATCATTATTCAAAGGCATCATGGTTCGGAGGCACAAACTGCATGGCCCGAGAACAACATTTCATGGTCTGCGAATCCCTCACTAAATAATTCATGGCCCAGGACATCATGGTCCGAGGATGTCATCCTTAACCGTCCAAAGTTAACTTTCATGGTCCAAAGGGAATCTGCGTCATGTTTAGATTTCTGCACAAATAAATGTCGGCAGCATCTTTTCATCTGCAGGCGACCAGCAAGCAACCGCTATCCTAGCCGGAGCGACCTCGCTCTAGTTCCCTCAAACTGTTTCAAACCTTAACCGCTCTCGCACCTCGTGTCCGTTCTTGCAATGACTTCATCGGTATATTCCGCCAATGAATCCGAACTACACATGGCATGATTCCTGTAAAACCGGGGATATGCAGGCAACTCATGACCGGAGTCTGGCCTCTATCTTTCAAAACATCCCATTCTGTCAAAATTGGCCATCATTTCTTTACCCGAAAACTCTTTCTTCCTTCCCAGGTAAAGAGGGACAGTTGTTGATACCCAATTTTCCCCATATACTTTTAATACACAGTACATATGCATTTATAAGCATGCATAACTTTTTTATAATAACTTTTCTATAGTTTTAAGAGCTCCAAAAACCAATTTATTTCTTCTCTTTTATTTATATAAAATCCAGTAATTATCCTTCAAATTATTTTTGTGGTGATTTAGTCATCTAAATTCTTTATTGATGCCAGCATAGTGTTTAAACATTTTCAGTGCATTTTTGTAATTATATTTACATTTTTTAGGCCAAATTGCACATCTTTGCAATAATAGCCCTACTAATGCATAATTACATTGTTGATGCACAAAATGGTCTTTTATACTTTTAAAATGTTAAATAACTATTTTAAATCATCTTTAGTACACGAAACTATTTTTTCAGAAATCATTTATTATTTTCTATAAATTGTATAGTATTAAAATGGCTATTTCAAATATGGCCTAATTTTATTTCAATTTTAGCCCCAATCCAATCCCAACCTAACCCAATTACCAGCCCCAGTACTCAATTAAATTACCCGGTCCACACCCCAAATACCCGGTCCGGTCCCCACACCCTTTAATCCCGACCGTTGATCATAAAGATCAGCGGCCACCATCAACCCTACCTAAAATAAACCTAAAAGACCCCCAAATCCTATCTTTTTCTATACACCCGCCGCCTAGAAAACCCTTCTGCTCTCAAACGCTCTCAACCTAACCCTAGTCCAATCTCACTGACCTTCATCTATGGCTATCTCCAATGACCTCTCATCACCCCCCAGGCCTCCAATGGCCTCTCTCATGTCATTCTTGCCATCTCTAAGGCCCTAAAGGGACCAAGGCTATGTCGACTTGCATCTAGGGTTATCTCTCGCCTTTTCCAGGTCATTCCGGTGTGATTTTGAGTGAGATCGTCATATATTAGCTACGATCTATGGTTTTCTAAACAGGTTTCTTCATCTCTGTATGGTTCTCTTCGAAACCCTAATTTCTCTTCTAAAACCTCCTAGATCTGTACAGATCTAAGGTTATTTGAGTTTGTTTCATGTGAGTTTTACAATAGCATTGAGATTCTTTACAAGAATCGTATGGTTTCAACTGATTTTTTCATCTTTTCCTAAAACTAGGGTTTCCGAAATTTCTTTTTAAAAATCGTTTAATGATTTTTTGTGTCTAATCTCCTGCTTCTCATATATTTCGACTGATTATATGAGTCTGCTACAACCTTAACTCGCTTGTACCAAAAGCCCTGATTTTTGGCGTTCTTCGTTTGGTTTCTGAGTATTAGTACATCTGATTGTATTCTTGCCTTGAGGTTCTTGTGATTTCTCGTGACTTTCTTGCCCTAATATGCTTCTACTGAATTTCTTAGTTTTACCTTTCACTGATTCTATGTGCTTGAGTTCGTCTTGACTATTCATGCAAGACTTGTATACTTCTCCCTGTGTCGTTGAACTATGGGTTTTGTCAAAGCTGTGTGAAATCCTGACTATTCATGCTCTACCTCATTTTATATGCTAAGCATGCTGACTCTTTCATGACTTTCTGAACCCTTGATTACTATGAATCCCTTATTTCCTGGTTTAATTTGAACACTTTCCATTTAACCGATGATTCTTACCTCTCTATTCGATTTGACTGAATTGCTTGCCTTAATTAATTTTTCCCATCATTGTTTGTATTCCGCTGATTATTACTGATTTGTTTTCTTAATTAAATTGTTGTTCATTTACCCCTAATTACCTATTATATACCTAAATTTTAATTGATTCCTTTCCTTAAATACTTAGCATGTTTTACTGTTGATTTAACTGTCCCTTGATTAAGGGAAAGACTTTGCTGATTTATGTGTGATTTCCCTGATTTACTACCTATTTCATCTCTTACCTTATTTTTCCAGCTTTTGATTGCTATATAAACCCCTCTCTCACTCTAAGTTCAAAAAGAGAACACAACGAACACTTGTTCAGAAACTCTCTCATATACTTAAAGCTTTCTGCTCTTTTCTGTTACTTGCTACTTCCATTGAACTAGCCAGCTGTAAGCCAAGGCTAGTTATTGCACTATATTGTTCTATACTTTGTGTCTGCTCTCCTTAACTGCTATGTCCTGATTTAATTACAAGTTCAAAACTCTATGTGCTCTCTTACTGCATTAGTTTACTGATTTCCAGTCTTATTCCTGTCTATCACTTGGCTTTTCGATATGTAACTAGCATGCTTATATCCTGGTTTCACTTAGCATATATGAGTTCTACCCATTCAACTTATGATTAACATGTCTGATAACTTGTCTATTGCTTTCTCTAGCATGTTTCAATCTGACTCTACTCCATGTATGTATGACTGTCTGTCTATTTGTTTACCCAGCTCCTGATGGCAATTTACTGTGCTAGGTTATTTACTACCCCCTAAGTACTTCTGACTCTATGTTCAACTCTGCCTAGTATAACTATATTCTCAACTGTTTGTTCTATATCTGTACTATAGTTGAATGATTGACTCCTAAACTTCTGTGCTCTTGTTGTTACATTAATATGTTCTAGGTGTTCCCCCTACCCTTTCCCTTGGATGAAGTCTATGTGTTCTATGACTTGCTCTCTGATTTTTTAAAAAAAAGATGTTCTTCATGTTTTCTCAAACTATTTCTACTCTAACTATGTTCCTACTTTCACAAAGTTCCTTCTAACTACTAAAGCCTTCTTTCTATTGTTTACCAAACTCTTTCAAAGTCATCATACACTCTCAAATTACTCCTAGAATATTAGGCTCTACCCCTCTAGCATGTGTACTGCTTTGAGGTCCTTGAGGTCTCCCTGAACTCTGGCATGTCAGAGCTAGCCTTTCCACACTGCACCTAAATCAGTTATTGTTTGAGAAAAGGTCTAGGTGTGAGCACTACCCAGGATCCTTGAGGTCCTTAAGGAACTCTGACACACCTAGACATAATATTGTCTATAGACTTTGGCATCTGAGGCTATTGGAAGCTTGGGAAGTCATTTGGGCCTGCTTCAGGCTCCCTATAGTTAACTTCCTTTTCTTTGTTCGTTTATGTAATTTATTCAGCTAGTCTGTAATAATTATTTGTAAACAATATTGGGGTGATTAGTGAAAAGGGCTGGGTAGTTACATATATGTTGGGTAGCTCGGGTAGATACCATGCCTATAGGATTGTGTTAATGCATTTGCTATGTTTTGCTTTATTTCCACAATATTAGAAACCATGCCTATAGGATCTAGATGGCTCTATTAATAGAAATCATGCTTATAGGGTTAAAATTAACTTTACAATTAGATATCATGCCTATAGGGTATAAAGTGATTGAGTTCAATTTCTGTTACAGCATGTATTTACATTCGTGTCACTAGAAATCATGCCTATAAGTTCGAAATCAGTTCTTAACAATTAGATACTATGCCTATAGGAATTAAAATCAGTTCTAGTAGAAATCCTGCCTATAGAATTTAAAATCAGTTTAGTTAAACAAATCAGTTCAGTTCATGTTAGTTCATTCTAAATTGGTTTAATCAACTGTCTGTTTCTTCAAATACGTTTTTCTCAAACACTGCCTTAATTAATATTGCTAGAAAACATGTCTATAGGATCTCAAGTTGTTCTTTTTAAAACTGTTCACTATTTTACTGCATCAATGAAGATATCATGCTCTTAGGACCTCACTGTTCTGCGTTTAGGCAAGCCTCTAGGGCGATTTAAATTCTACAACTATGAAGTTGTGTTTTGTTATTTAAAATTGTTCAGATTTAATAGGCTTAAATTAGTAGGCAAGCTAAATAGGATTCTTACACTTCGTCCTAATTCAATACTGTATAATCCCCGCTCACCTAGATATCATGTTCTAGGATATTCTCTTAAAATGCTTGACTGTTGTCCGAAGACCTGCATTTACTTGTTATATTTATGGAGGTAACTGTGAGCCTGTAATCTGTTCTCTTTAAATGCAGTCCTAGTTATTCTTGATTAACGCCTAGACTTTTATCCTTTAAAACCTTAGGAACGTCTAGAACTTTCCAAAAAACAGAGGTCCTAAATACCTCCAGGGCCACGAGGATGGGATGGGTAGTGCACGCATAGGAGATTTTCAAGGTTGCTAGAACGCTTTAGGCTATTACCAAGGGGAGAGAATTGGGTAGTAAGGATATGATTACTACGCGCTAATGTCACCTGTAGCCCCTCAGTGAGGAGTGATTACCGGGCATTGCGTGGGGTGATCCAGTAGGCTAACCAAACGAGGACCCTTCTTCCGATGTTTGAACTTTACTTTTTTTTTCCTATACATGCAATTTGTTCAAATCTTTTCTTGTCTCGTTACTTGAGCCCCTCAATGTCCAAAATATGCCTTTATTTGCAAGAACGTGTTTAAATTGTGTAGTTGTTAAAGGACTAATTCATAAGTATAAGTTCGGCCGGGACCCACCATTGTGGACCGAGAGGGGTTCCTAACACCTTCCCCTCAAGGCTATTTTGAGCCCTTACCCTAAATCTCTGGTAATGCAAACTAGTCCATGAGTTAATTGCTCAAGGTGCTCTAACACACCATAATTCGTTAGGTGGCGACTCTTCAAAATACTCAAATCCCAAAAGGAAATGAGTTATTTCCCCCGTAAATGTCGAAACCCGGACTTCTCCCGCGAGGAGGGAAAAAAGGGGGCGCGACATATATATATATATATATATATAGTATTACAGTATTTTCACNTATATATATATATATATATATATACTTTTAAAATAGTGCACATGCATCATCATTTGATTTACAAGCATGCACAAGTATTTTTCATAATTTTCCATAATTTTTAAAAGCTTTAAATAAATTTATTTCTTCATTTTTATTATATAAATATCCAATAATTATCCTTCCTATTATTTTTATGATGATTTAATCATAGAATATCATTTATACCAACATAATGTTTAAATATTTTTCAGTGCTTTTTTATAATTAGATTTGCATTTTTAAGGCTAAATTGCACATTTTGCAATAATAGCCCATATGTACTTGTGATTATATTATTTATGAAAAAAATAACCTTCTATATTTTTATGGTGTTACATAATTGTTTTAAATCATTTTTATGGACAAATGATGTTTTTGTTATTTATTTATTATTTTTTACAAATTATTGTATTTAATAAATTGGGTATTTAAAATCTGGACCCAATTTTTCAATTAATTTGGGACCCAAACATACTCAATTATCCCAAGCCCAATACCCCTGGCCCAATTACCCTTACCCATTTAATAATCCGACCCAACCTTGCCTAAATCCCAGCCGTTGATAAAAAATGATCAACGGCTAATAAACGACTCCTCCCTTTCTTTATATCTCCACCCCTCAAACCCTAACCTTCATTTCCCAAATCCGCCGCCTCTATTTCCCTCCTCTGACGAACCCACGCCGCCTCCCTAAAATCCCCCCAAATCCCGTTCCTAATGGGATTCTTTCCCCATTCACTTACCATTTCGGTGTTTTTCCTTTATTTGGTGTTATTCTACTGAATAACATATGTGCTTGCCTAAACATGGCAAGTAACCCACTTTGATTATGTCCAAATCAATGTTTACCTCTTGAATCTGGACGACTTTGAGTCCAAACACGTTATTTTGTAACGTGTAAGCCCGATTTGTTCGTATCTTGCCCAACCCTAAAGGTTAGGGTTTCAGATTCTCTTTAATTTGAACCTAAACTGGTAAAGTTTTGATTTTGAGTATTATTTCGTCTATATTCACTCTATTATGCATGAATCTGCCTATTTCTGTTGATTCTTTTACTTGCCCTAAAAATAAGGTTTTAGATCTTCTCTAGTTGAACCAAATTTGGTTCGATTCTGTGTTTCTTTTTGAAAAGTTTCTTGTCCATGTTCATCTTTACGCATTGTGTGATTATTATGTCCTTATTTCTCTGCTGATTTTGTGTGATTTACCTAAAACTAGGGTTTCGAATTTACCTTTCCTTACTGATTTGGACGCTTGAATTAATTATTTTCCATATTACGTGTTCAGTTTTCTGCACTATTTAAACCCCTCCCCACTCCCCTTTAAAGGGAACCAGAGGTTCTGAGTTCGAAAATCTTTGCACTATTATAACAAAAGCTATATGCTCCTAATCTTTGAATAATCTTGTTCCGTGTTTTGTTTCCTGGTCGGCTGAAAGCCAAGGCAAGAAATCTCCAAACTCTTGCTTCTGTTTGGTGATATTCACTGCACTGTTGGATCCCTTTCTTCCATGTTTAATCTCAACTGATCAGTTATTAGACCATTTTTCGTTTCATTCTAATTTCGGTTAATGTGTTACATCAATTAATCCATGATCTCTTAATCTTATTACATTGTGGTTTGAGACATACTTAACTTTTTGTTGAGTTTATTAATCAGATTTTGCTTAAAACTCTATGTTATTGATGACTATCTTTTAAAGCCAAGTTTGTTATGAACCTGTTTGCGCATATGCTCTCATACTTGTTCCTGTGAACTAGATAACCATGTATAAATGCATTGACGGATTTATAAGTCTATTTGTTGAACCTGTTATAATGTGACCTGTTTGATCTTGTTTCCATCCTATTTTGACACATCTAGTAACTATCTTAACTAGCTTTTAGCATGTCCTAATCTATCTCTAATTAATATAATTCCTCCCTATGACACTAGTGTTTGTACTTAGTCTAATATTGACTCCTTGTTATCACTATGAATCTGCTTATGAACTTGCCTTTTTAGTATGTGACGGAGTTTATTTCCTAAAACTTGATTAGGTTTTCTTAGGTTCAAACATGTCTACTACTTGTTTGTATATGTTCAGTATGTGATTCTGTCCTTAAGTGGATTCCCTAACCCATTCTACTCCATCCTACTCCTTTACTATCTGATCCTTTTGAATCCCCATTCTTAGCCGACTGAAAGTCAAGGCTATTTAGGTCCTGTCATCTAACCTCCCTAGTGTAAGCACAGCTCAGGGTCCATGTGAGACCCTTGTGAACTCTAACACACTATGACTTGGTCCCTAGTCTTCCCTTGAAATGCTTCTGATCAATCTCTCTTGTGTGAGCACTACCCTAGGTTCTTGAAGCCCTTGGGAACTCTTACACATTAGGGATGTGGGTTTTGTATGCTCAGCATTGATATACGGGTTAATCACTCCACAACTGGTTATGTTGTATGAATATGGGTTTTGGAGCTATTGTGAGTTGAAGGCCTGGCCTGTCCAGGTGTATTTGGGCTTGCTGTAGGCTCCCTATAGTTTACTCACTTCTTAATTTATTGCAATAATTTTTGGTCTGTAATAATTATTTTGTAATAACAATTCTGGGGTGTTAGTGTAATTGGGAAGGGTTTCTTATTTTTATTTTTTTTGCAATAAAAGTTGGGTAGAAATCCTTCCTATAGGTCCAACAGTGTGCTATTATATGTGATGTGTTATAAATCATGCCTATAGGTACCTTATTATGTTTAATCATCTTATACGGGCAACCATTCCTATAGACTTAATGCTTGGTTCTGTTATGTTTTGCTTTGCTAGAAACCACGCCTATAGGAAATGGTGTGATCCAATTTGTGTGCAAAATGCCTGTTTACATACTATTCTATTCAAATTGTAGATCATGCTTATAGGATCTAACACTGGATCAAATTGTAGAGATCATGCCTATAGGATCTAAAACTGGACCAACTTGTAGAATGCATGTTACAGGCCTTAATTTGTTTAATTATCAGTTCTGCCCGAGTTTCCAATTATTGTGTTGTTACCCTTAATAGAAAACATGCCTATAGGATTCAAACAAATAATTCTGGATCTGTTTCTGTGACCTGCCACTGTCTACTATCGCATAAAACACCTAGATACCATGCTAATAGGCTTAATCGTATTATGCTAAAATTAGTAGGCAAACCTATGTAGGTTCTACTTATCGCATTAAGAAATTGATTTTGTACATGATTGTTTGTTTGTTCATTCAATATCACATATATATCCTGTCTATAGGATTCTGAAATTAATAAAATCTGTCAATGTTAACCAATTTGGCGTGCATTTGATGTCTAAATGCGGAGGCTAACTTGAGCCTATACTTCTTTCTATTTGAAAGTCCTAACTGTTTTGTCTGTCGCTTAGTATTTTTCTATTTTGAGCAGCCTAAGTTAAAGTCTAGAACCACCCTGAAATAGAGGTCCAAATACCTCCTGGACCATAGGCATGGGACGGGTAGTGCACGCGTAGGATACGACTTAGAATTGACTAGTGCGCTTTAAGTAAACAACTTAAAAATAGTAATTGGGTAGCAGGAGATGATACTCTGTGCCCGCTGAATAATATGAGTAACACCCCATCTCGAGGGAGTTACGAAGTATTATTTATGTTGCACGGGTTGATCCTTTAGGCTAAAAAACTTAGGACCCCCTCCCCTTTGTCTTTCAATTGTTTATTCACGATTAATAATTCCTTGTTTCTTAGCTTTGATCACATAGACTAATTCATGTAATTGAGTTCGGCCGGGACCCATAGTTGTGGACCTCGACGAGTGCCTAACACCTTTTCTTCGAGGTAATTTCGAGCCCTTACCTGATCTTTGGTGACGCAAATTGGACAAGAAAAGTTATTTGCAAATAGGTGCCCTAACGCACCTTAATCCGTTAGGTGGTTACTCTCTCTTTTGAAACCCTTCCTTAAAAGAGTTGTCACGTGTCGAAACCCAATTTCGCGAGAAAAAGGGGCGCAACAGCATGGCGACTCCGTTGGGGATATTTTTAGGCTCTTACCATAAATGAACTTGATCTTTGTGAATTAGTCTTCTCTAATAAGTGTGGCTTTGTTATTTTTCTATTACTTGGATATCCCGCTCGCATTTCCCTTTTTATTACTACATGCACATCCTCTTCCCTATTTCCCTTTTTATATGAACTCATATGCAACTCTTGTTTAATTTGATTGCAATGTGCGTTTCCCCTAATCTCCTAATCATGTTGTTCCAAACTTTTAATTTTGCTATATCATGTCTTTCCTCAATCCTTATCCCTTTAATAGCTTTATTCTGTCAATACGCGAACTAACTTCTTCCTTGTTTTCCTTTCTTTTATGTCTTTACGTTCCATTCAATACTGCATTTATTGCTTTCAACGTGAATGTACTCTACAACGTGTTATTTTGTCTTTGCATAACTGCATGCTCAACACCATATTCCACTCGTGCGTATTAATACCATACGACACTTGATGAGTGTCCGCGCTCTTCCTAAAATCACCCTTTAAATTTGGAAATGCTTATTTGCGGTAAAATTATTCGATCAGCGGTGCAATCGACGGTACCGTTCCTTTCCCTCTCAAGTTGTCCACTTGAGGGTACTAGTCTAGACTCTCCTAGAAACCCCATTCTAAAATCAACTGTGCATGCATCATGTCAAAACCTAGTATGAGTTAGAATATTGTCCGCGCAATAACTCACTAAGACAAACCTTGTCCAAAGTCCGCCGGGATTTCCATAATCCCAATGGACACAATCACGATCTGTGCATCATTTGGAGATTGTATGCGGCCAAATTCGAAGAATCCGACTTTGAGGCTACTGTGCTACTCCAGGCCCGGCCTCAAGGGGCTCGAAATGGGACTTGAGGGAGGACCCCGAATGGCTCCTCTCGGGGGACACATCAAAGGTCGATCTCGGAATGGCATGGGTCGGTGTTTATCAAGGAAAGGCGGGAAATCCCCAAAAGCACACGACGATGACTGACAGAGTCGCAATAATAGTACACATCCGAGCTGAGCCATTATACAGCTGTACTAGTAGCATTAATTCTTTGTCCATTAGACATATACTGTGTTGGGATTCACCTCTCCTATATAAAGGGGACCTTTGTCATTTTGTAAGGGGGTCCGCATTATTATACAACACATTGAATAGAATACAACATTCTCTGCTGTCTTTGCTAAAACTATTGTTCTTCAAATTTATTGCTTATTCTTTCATTGTTTATTATTGTTCTTCATTTATTGCTCATCATTAGCTGCAAAAGGTCATCTGTGAGACCCCCATTATCATTGATCTTCATCGATCGTTCGTAGCTATTAGCCCGACTAGACCTCGAGGCCCTGCTCCAGCTAGCTCGAGGCTCAACCTTGTGACCTCATTGGTTTGCATTTCTTATTTTCTTTAATCACATTTAGCATCCATTGCCTAACAACTAGTATTAAGATAAATCATGTATTTTTAGAACCACAAAATTAAATATAATTGTAGTTACCATTTTCAAGGTAAACAGTTTGGCGCCCACCGTGGGGATAAAAATAATAGTGATTGTTTTGGTGCTAGTTTTCTGAAAACACAAGTTATCCTTCACACTTTTTCTTGTCCAAGAATATTTGATTTCAAGTCAAAATGTCTAACTCAGCAAATGCACGTGAAAACAACGACATTGGGCTCTAGGGAGAAAATGGCGCAGATGCCGGTGTACCACCACTAAACCCAGGGATAGCACCGACAGATGCCGGTGTACCACCGCAAAACCCAGGGGAGGCACCAGCACACATCGCCATCGACGTAAGCTCACAGAACGTTGTGCATGTCGATGTAAGCTCTCTTACCAACAGAAGCGTGCGTGGTGAGGAAAGAGACGTTAGTCTTCAAATCATTTTTGAAATGTTACAAGCGCAGCAGGTGGCTATTGCTCAGCTACAAAGCCACCAAAAACCCCAAAGCACAGTAGCACCGGAAACGGCTCCTCGAGTCGAGCAGGTACCGGAGAGATCGAGCAATAACGGGTCAGCAGCTGACCCCGCTATTACAAAGATGCTCGGGGACCTCACCAAAAGAATTGAAACAGGAGAAAAGAAGATAGAAGATAACGATCAAAGGGTGGAGAGTTATAACTCGAGGGTCGATCAGATCCCGGGCGCGCCCCTGATTCTGAAGGGCGTAGATTCAAAGAAGTTCATACAAAAACCATTCCCGCGAAGTGCGGCTCTGAAGCCCATCCCAAAGAAGTTCAGAATGCCCGATGTCCCGAAATACAACGGGACCACGGACCCCAACGAGCACATCACCGCTTACACTTGTGCTATAAAAGGAAATGATTTAAGGGACGACGAGATAGAGTCTATCTTGTTGAAGAAATTCGGAGAAACTCTATCGGAAGGGGCCATGATGTGGTATCATAACCTGCCTCCAAATTCGATAGATTCATTTGCCATGTTGGCAGATTCTTTTGTGAGGGCACACACTGGTGTCATCAAGGTCGCCACCAGGAAGTCCGATCTCTTCAAAATCAAATAGAGAGAGAACGAGACGCTAAGGGAGTTCGTATCTCATTTTCAGATGGAACGAATGGAATTACCACCAGTCTTTGATGGCTGGGCAGTACATGCCTTCACTCAAGGCTTGAACGAACGAAGCTCGGTAGCTTCAAGGCAGTTAAAACAAAATTTGATCGAGTATCCCGCCGTGACCTAGGCGCACGTGCACAACATGTATCAATCGAAAATCAGGGTCGAAGATGACCAATTAGGGGGCCCTTCGGGCTCAGTATATCCTAACAGGCTCTTAACAAAGGAGCAAAGATTTACAGAAAGGGAGCCAAGATCAAACAAAGAAAGATACCAGCCGTACATAGAAGATCGAAGAAATGCTCCCAGGCGTAACATGCCTCGAGGTGATCGATCGAGGTCAAAATTCCCGGGACTCATGAGTATAGCCGGATTCGATAGACACATTGGGCCGGCAAAGGCGGTATCTGATTACAAATTCAACGTCGATGTCTAGGATATCGTCTCGGCTATATGTAAAATCAAAGATACCAGGTGGCCGAAACCCAATACTGTCAGACCCTTCACAGAGGAACCCCAACTTAATGTGTAAGTATTATCGCACTCACGGTCATAGGACCGAGGATTGTAGGTAGCTCATGGAGGAGGTAGCCCGTTTGTTCAACGTAGGGCACCTTCGTGAGTTTCTCAGCGATTGGGCTAAGAACCATTTCCGAGAAAGAGATACAAATAGGAAAAACGAACCAAAAGAACCACAGCACGTCATCCACATGATCGTTGGAGGGGTCAACGCCCCACAGGAACCTGTTTTCAAATGGACAAAGATATCCATCACCAGGGAAAGGCGAACTCGGAGTTACGTACCAGAGGATGCTCTCATGTTCAGCAAAGAGGACATCGAGACCTTATCTCAGCCTCATAATGACGCACTAGTAATTTCTTTTCTTTTGAATGAAATTCAGATTAGACGTGTGCTCGTGGATCCAGGTAGCTCAGCCAACATAATCAGGTCGAGAGTGGTGGAGCAACTCGGGCTGCTCGGCCAAATCGTACCCGCCTCTCGAGTCCTTAATGGATTAAACATGGCGAGCGAAACAACCAAAAGGGAAATCATTCTTCCAGTTTTAGTAGCCAGTACAATCCATGATACCAAGTTTCATGTCATCGAAGGTGACATGAGATACAATGCCTTGGAAGGCCGTGGATACACAGTATGAGGGCAGTACCCTCGACCCTCTATCAAATGATGAAATTTCCAACAAAAGATGGAGTAAAGGTAGTATACGGGGAGCAGCATGCAGCAAGAGAGATGTTCGCGGTGCACGACATGTCACCGGCATCAACACCCTCTACATCAAAGAGGCCAAAAAACAAGTGAAAAATCAGTTAACAACTACAACCTACATTCTCGACTACATCCAAACGTGTGAGTAAAGGACCGTGCCGCGTCCTCGGAACAAGTAGTTGGAATTAATCAAAGCTCGAAAACCATCGTTAAGGTACAACCCTCTCCGTTTTTATTTATGTTTTACGCTAACTTACTGCACGTGTTCGATCGGGAGGAATCGAAGCGCCCTCCAGCTCGAAGACCTTGGGTTTAAAAGCATGCGTTGTACTCTTTCTCCCTTAGACCGGATTTTTCCCCGAACGCGTATTACCGGCGAGGTTTTTAACGAGACAACATTCATATGCTACCTAAGGAGAACTCATCAAGTATTCAAGGCTTCTCTTCAATCAACCTCAAATACTATCACCCTAGGAGATCACCCCTTGTAAGAAATCAAACTACGCCCAGGAGGACCTCGATAGGAGAATATTGCATTGGGCCAAATGGTCAAATAAACCGTGTCCATATAGAACAATCGAGTCTCCAAAGGCAAAAAACATGTACACATACATCAAACAATTGAGGAAGCCTCTTTTCTTGTCAAAACACTCGAAGAAATTCGATACTTTCATGCAAAACGGCTTGAGGGCCAAAAGCGAACACTCAGGGACTGTCATCGACAGTCAGCTCATTGAACCATCGAATACTCGAATTCATAAGACCTCGATCAGGCAACTTCGAGCTCGTAAGCCCTCAGTGAGGCAACACCAAATCTTTAAGACCTCAACGAGGCATGCCAAAATTCGTAAGACCTTAAAAGGCATAACCCCGATATTAAGGCCAAGGCTATATATCTAACTTGTAAGACCCCTAAAAAGGCATACCCTCGATATACGCATCGAGGTCAACTCACTCGGGGACTATCGACTACGGTCGTATCAAAAGGCTCCGGCCAAATTAACGCGGCTCGGAGATATCCGACTGCCACCATAGAACTAAAGGCCTCCAAATATTCAAAAACACTTCGAAAAGAACCGGTTAATCAGGCTACCCCCGGCATAAGCAAAAGAGCTTCGATCATATCAGCCCGAAACAATGACAAGGCTTCGAGACAATCAGCCTACAGCAAAAGGCTTCGAAAAATCAGCCGTCAAGAGAACCTCTGAGGTGCTCGATTATCGTCGTATATCGATTCGTAATGGAGGTTCTTATTTGAGTCATCAAAGAGTCAGACGAACACAAAACATGCCAAGGCATAATAAAAATTTTAGCCGAAAAGGGGAAAACCATAGCCATATCAGAGGTCGCATCGACCTAATCTAAAAAGCGCCTAAGGGCCAATGCGTAAGAGCCTAAGCGCCAACCTAAAGAGCCTAAGGGCCAATACGTAAGAGCCTAAGGGCCAGTATGTCGAGAACCTAAGGGTCAATGAGCCTGAGTCAAAACTTGATTCGAGGACCGAGCCCTGAACGGTTAACTATCATCAATTACTCATTAGGCATAGCCTAAGGGTTCCTATCTTTAAAGTCCAACATATCGGGCTAATTATCGACAGGCATCAACACTCAAAACATAAACAAAGACACAAAAAAGTGGAAATTCATACGAAGGGAAAACCAAAGGTTTCCTTTGTTATTATGAATAATGGTACAAAGGTACATTTACACCACTCCAAGAGGGAACCCTATACAAAGAACAAGAAAGGAAAGCCTAGTCTACCCTCGAGAACTTTGTGTTTCCCCCCTCGGAGACCATGTCATCATCGGCCACAGTAGGACCAACTCCCTTACTGCCCCCCTCCTCATCGTCTTCATCGTCGGAAATGAGGAACTTGGCGTCGAACTCATCCGCCCTGGCTTGCTCTATCTCCTCCGAGAGATCGAAGCCCTTACCATGAATCTCCTCGAGAGTTTCCCTCCGGGATTTGCACCGGGCATATTAATTGCTTCTCCTCTCTCGATCAGAAGCCCCCTCAACTTCGCACGAGCTTCGGTGGCATCTTTCAGATAAATGGCCACCTTCTTATCGGCCTTTGATCGGACCTCCTCGGCTTCGGCTCGAGCATCCACGACTTCGGCCTTCAGCTTCAAAAGATCTATTTCAAGCTTAGCAATTTGGACTGTCACCTTCTCGAGCATTACGAAGTTGTATCTCGAGGGCTGAGGCCTTAGCAAAACTATTCTTTTTGGCCTCAACATGAACATCTTTCTGTGCCTTCAAATTGTTGCATTCAGAATTGACCTGGTTGGCTTCGCCTCGAAGGCGCTCCAGCGTCTGTGTCTTTTTCTGCAACTGAGATACCGAAACATAAGTTTCGAAAAAAATGGAAGAAAAATCCCATATTCCCTCAAAACAAAAGTTACCTGTTTCTCGAGGTTGTCCTCATAATCTTCGCTTCGGTCCAACTCCGATCGGAGATATATCAGCTCTCTTGTCTTCTTGTCACAAAGAAGCCTGAGAGATCTCTCCCCATTCAAAGCTCTACGCAACTTAGCCTTACAGCAGATAAGCCCAGACCTGAGCTTATCGACGGCCTATGAGAAAGAAATATTTAGTTAAAGAGGAGAAAATATGATGATTGAAAAAGTTATAATAAAACTCACCATGGAGCAGAGCCGCTAGGCTTCCTCGAAGGTCGACTTTACATCTACCGGCTCGGTCTCATTGGCCCCGGTAGAGCAACCCGAGATGCCCTGTCCAGGTGGGGACATGACAAGGCCCGTTTCCCTCGGGGTACTTCCCGTCGCTCGAGAACCAGCTGCCAAATCAGGAATGGAAGGACCTTCGCCCCTTCTCTCTTGTGAAGTCTCTCCCTTGAGATTAGGGGCTTTGGGCCCAGCAGGTTCAATAATCTCGGGAGGCCTCCCGATTCGAGCCGTCGCTACAGAATCAACATCTCCGGATACGTTGATATCCTCGGAACTACCGATATAGATGAAATCTTTGTCAGCGACAACGTCCTCCTCAGGCCTCCGAGCCAATCCCACTTTGCTATGAGAATCCTCATCCTTCAAGGATCTTTTTCTCTTCTTATCCTTCCTTGATTCGGAAGTCGAGGGTCCTTCCTCCTCCTCGTTAGGGGACGATCTCACCTCAGAAAATTCACCGATGCCTACATATAAAGAAATTAACACACATAAAGGAAGGTACCCTTCGAGGGAAGGACAAAATTACACATACCATGATGCTTAGCCTCCCATTTGCCCTTCAACAAATCTCGCCATTTACGCTCGTCATGATCGAAGAGGCCGCTAGTTGACGGACCTAGTCCGCAAGATCGGGGACCTCATTTGGCATCCACAGGATCGCTGCGGAAAACGAAAGAAAACATCCTTATAAAACATGGCCCCACCAAGAACAAAAGTGATAAAGTTCAGTATATCACTTATGCTTGAAATTCCATTTTTCTGGAAATGGCAGGAACTCCGCAGGAATAATGTCGACAGTCCTCACTCGAACAAATCGACTCATCCACCCTCGATCCTTGTCCTCTTCATCATTTATGATAAAGGTCTTGGTGGATCGATGTCGTAGCATAATTAGACCTCGATAATGCAAAGGCCGGTACAACCTGATGAAGTGGCTGAGAGTGAACTCGAGTTTAGCTTTCCCAGCGAAAAATCTCATCATCAGCACAATTCGCCAGAAAGACAGGTGAATCTGTGCCAAAGTAACCTGACATCTTCGACAGAATTCGAGCACGAATCGGTCGGGGGGACCCAACATAAAAGGGTACGTGTACACGGTTAGGAACCCCTCTACATGGGTCGTAATATCCTCTTCTCGGGAGGGTATCCGTAACCTCACCTCTCCTCCCCATCCAGAGTCTCTCCTCACGGCCTCAAGATACCTCTCTTCCATTTAGAAAACGAACCTCGATGCATGTTCTTGGTGACCCGGAACATCGAGAGGTTTCTCTATTGCAAAATCCCTCATCGTGACGATACAGTTCGAAGTCGGCTCGCCAAACGCCGGCGGTGTGCCACCAGCCGAGCGAGATACATGGGTGGGACTTCCTTTTTTCTGATGAGCGGATCTGGGCATGGCAACCATGGTTCTTTCAAGACAAGTAAGGGAAGATGGAAATTCAGGCAAAAACTTTGATCTGAAACAGCACTAGGACTGGCGCAAAAAGAGGAACTCTATAAAGAAAAGATAGTTGCACAAAGAGGCAAAGCCTTCAATAAAAGGAAAGCAGGTATATATAAGAAGGGCGGTGACTATTCACTAACTTTAAAAGCCAATCAGCTCTGGTAGAGCATTTATGATCTTCTAGGAAAATGTACCGACGGGGCCACTCCGGTCAATTCACAGTCATATCGCAAGAATGACGCCATCGCATGATGTTCGAGGGATCGAGGAGTTAAATCGGTTCCTTACTAACCTGATGGAATGAAGGCATGCGACCGAAACCGGAACAAGCCGACCTCAAGGGTCTCTGTCATTCCGAGACCGAGCTTAAAGAAGTCGAGTTCGAGATCGAGGCGTGACTTTGGCACGAACACAAAGGCAAAACTTGGAAGACATAAGAAAAGTCCATTGCATTCCAAGAATATATTTACAGAGTACATCTACAAAATGCATTTACAAAAATGTATTTACAAAACTCCCACGAGGAACCCACATACAAAGGAAAAGGTAAAAAGAGCAAGGGTGGCCTAGCCTTCATCTTCACTACTCCCCGAGCTACTCGAAGAGCCCTCGTCCGAAGTAGTCGGAGCTGCCAAATCCTCTTCCAGGGATTTCACTTCTTCGAATTCGGCAGAAAGGTCGAAACCCCTAGCGTGCGCTTCTTCGATGGCCTGCCTCCGAGCTTCCAATCGAGCATGTGCAAGAGCACGAGCCAGTTTGAGTTCGGCCTCGACAGATATCTCCCTAGCCCCAGCATTTGCAGCAGCCGTATCTTTTTGGTACGAGGACATGAGCTCTTCGGCTTTGGACTTGGCCGTGAATAGCAGCAGGCGACTCGGCATGAAGCACCTGGAATTTGTGAGTTTCCTCCTTATCACCTTGAAGAAGACCCTGGGTCGAGGTCAGCTCCCCTCGGAGGGTTTCCCTTTCCAAAGTCGTGCTATCCTTGCACCGCTTCAGCTCAAATATCTCGGCATCTTTTGCTGCGATCTGTTCCCGAAGCTGCTCTGCTAAGAAATCCTTTTGCTCGATCTGCAAATACCGAGCCAAGATGGTAAAACACTAAGCTATGGAAACAACAAACAAGCTCATAAATACCCAACTACCTGCTTAGTGAAATTAGCCCATTCCTAGGATGCTTTCTCCAAGCCCGCTCGGAGGCTGTTCAGTTCCCCGTCTCTTCGGGCATATAAAGTTTTTAGTTCTTTCAACTCTGTGGCGAGCTTCTTGAACTCCTCCTCACTATAAGTCAATTCAGCACTATACTTGGAGAATGCCTGGTCATACATCATCGTGACCTGCTGCACAAAGGAAAGAAATTAGAAAGAACAAAGATCAAACTCAAAGCACATGGGTTATGTCGTAAATCACCTGTTATTGGAGTTTCGCAGCCTCCTCCAGAATGACTGGAGCATCGAAGTCAGCATCCTCTTCAATGCCAGCAAAAAAATCCCCAAATGCTCCAAATGCATCATCCTCCCCCCGGGATGCCCCCGCATCGGCGGCCTCCCTGTTCTGGGCATCCCGTATTTGCCCTGGGGAAAACGATGGGCCCGATTGAAGATCGCCTACAATATCAACCTCTATCGAGGTTTCTTCTTTCCCTCAAAGGGCCTCAGGGCAGGATCCCCCAAATGCGCCAACCAAGTGTTCCTCGGCACAGAATGTATCCTGTTCAGTGGGTGGCTCGGGACTGCATTCGAACCGTCCTCGAGGGGTTCCATAATATGAGGTGGGGCCGCATCGGCCTCCTCTAACTCGACAGCCTTCTCTCCGGTAATCTCCGAAGCATCAGGGCTTCGCCTTGTTCTGTATACCAGCGGGCAACTATTGTCATCTTCCCCTTCGGCACGGAGACTCTCAGTAGCTGTCGAAGTTAGGACCGTTACGTCGGTCCTGGGTTTTGGAGCCTTAGCTTTCCTTGGGTTCGGGGACTTCGCCGGTGTCTCCTTCTTTCTCTTTTGGTCCTTGGCGGATTTTTGTATCTCCTCTTCGCTAGAGGGAGGCGACCTCATTAAAACAGCTTCCCTGAGACCTGCATAAGAGTAAAATGTTGAAAACACTGCCAAAAAATCGACGCATAAGGAATTTAGGAGAGACAGCAGTAAGGACGTACCATGATTTTTAGCCTCCCATCGAGCTTTGTCCAAATCGCGCCAAACACACTTGTCGTATGGGGAGGTGGAGTCTAAAAGGCTGACCCAGCCCCAGAGGTCCTTGTCCACGCCGGGGAACCACACAGTTGCTACGCGACCAGAGGAGAACCAGTTCAAGAAGGAAAAAGAACGAAATTAATTTGAAAGAAGAAAATAAGACATTCGTATGGCAAAGCATGCTCGGTATAATGACACTTACGATTCATATTCCATTCCTCAGGGAATGGCATCTTCTCAGCAGGGATGAGGTCCGAGGTCCTAACTCGAATGAAGCAGCTCATCCTTCCTCAGTCTTTATCTTCGTCAGTATTGGCAAAAAATGCCCTAGCAGACCGATGTCGCAGCTTGATTAAGCCCCCTCGATAGAGGCGGGGACTGTACAATCTGATCAGATGATCGAGGGTGAAAGACATCCCCTCGATCATGTTCGAGAAATGTCTAATCAAATAGACAATTCTCCAAAAAGAAAGGTAAATTTGACCAAGTGTCACTCGGTATTCTCGGCAAAAATCAAGGATCACCGGGTCTATTGACGGAGAAGAAGAATGTACAGGGCCTAAAGCAAAAGGATACGTATACACGCTGAGGAAACCAGGTTTATATGTAGTTATGTCCTCTTCCGGAGTAGGGATCTCAGCATGCACCTCCCTTCCCCAATGGCAGTCTGTTTTCACCTTCTCTATGTTAGTTATTGAACTAACATACCGAGACATGGGCTCGCATCGGCCCGGTGTCGAAGAGGGTTTGTTGATTTTGAAATCGGATGATGTATCGAAGGACCCAGGAACGCACTCCTCTTCACTGGGAGGCACTACCTTTTTGCTCTTAGACGAGCGTGATGAAGAGGAGGCTTCCCCTTTTTGGGGTACTGTCTTAGAGGTTTTGGCCATGGTAATGACAAAGTTTCAAAGCAAGGCGGTGAAGAAGTAAGTGTAGAAGAAGGGCGAACACAGGAAAACTGTTAACACAAATTTTGAAGATTTGAAGATTTTGCAAATGTTTGAAAGAGGGAGAATTGGAGTATTTATAGGTAAGTTGGAGGAGTTGAAAGGGCGACCAATAGCGGTTCGTGGGCGTTTCGAGAACTGTGATGAAAAGACCTCTGTACAAATTTTTTGCCACGCCATTTAATGATCTCATGTGGCTGACGTCATGATAGGTATATCGGAGAGGTAAGAACTCAAGATCGTTTCTTATTCTTTCATTCTAAGAAACATGGGGACTATCTGTATGCGGCCAAAATTGGAGAATCCGACTTTGAGGCTACTGTGCCACTCCATGCCCGGCCTCGAGGGGCTCGAAGTGGTACTTGAGGGCAGACCCCGAATGGCTCCTCTCGGGGGACACATCAAAGTTCGATATCAGAATGGCACGGGTCGGTGGTCGTCAAGGAAAGGCGGGAAATTCCTAAAAGCACACGACGATGAGTGACTGAGTCTGCAAGAATAGTACACATCCGCGCTGAGCCGTTAGACAACTGTACTAGTAGCATTAATTCTTTGTCCATTAGACATATATTGTGTTGTTTTTCACCCCTCCTATATAAAGGGGACCTTTGTCAGTATGTAAGGGGGTCCGCATTATTATACAACACATTGAATACAATACAGCATTCTCTGCTGTCTTTGCTAACACTATTGTTCTTCACATTTATTGCTCATTCTTTTATTGTTCATTATTGTTCTTCATTTATTGCTCATCATTAGCTGCAAAAGCCATCTGTGAGGCCCTCATTATCATTGATCTTCATCGATCGTTCGTAGCTATTAGCCCGACTAGACCTCGAGGCCCTGCTCCAGCTAGCTCGAGGCTCAACCTTGTGACATAATTGGTTTGCATTTCTTATTTTCTTTAATCACATTTAGCATCCATTGCCTAACAACTAGTATTAAGATAAATCACATATTTTTAGAACCATAAAATCAAATATAATTGTAGTTACCATTTTCAAGGTAAACAGAGACAAACATGCCAGTATGTTGATCATTAACGTGTAAATAGCCAAATCTGCAGGGAAAAAAGGCTAACTCTACTTGTTTGCAGAAATGAGGCACGAAGTCCCCAGGTTCGGCATGATTCAAAATATCCCACCTTTGCTGCTGTCTGCTGCTGGACATACGCGACCTGGGGAACCTGATTGATAGAGCCAAGAAGGCCAAGCACGGAGAAGGTTCTTGTGGGACCAAATAGATTAAAAATTATGTTTTACTTGCTTTCTAAACTCCTTTAGGCTTTGGTTGTAATAAGGCACATGCCATTAGTGACTCTTTATCATTATTGCCGTTTTAGTAGGGATTCGGTTTATTTTTCATATTAATGAAATGACGCAATTATTGGCATCAATTTTCTCCAAATCTATATGTCGCTTAGGCCTACCTCGGGCACAATAAGGTCCCCAAATTAGGACGCGAATTTATAATTCCGCAATATAGGTTGAAATACCGCAAACAACCTTTTAATACTCCTACTAACTTGTTTACCTTTTGCTTTTTCTTTTTCTTTATTAGTTTATTCCCATCTCCTAAGGTTGGTTCGTGCATACTGGCATCATCAGCATAACATACTAGATCAAGAGGTCCTCCATCTCCTCCTCCTCCAAGTAATCTCAAAAGCAAAGGAAAAGCCAAAATGGATGACACAAGCAATATCAGGAAAGACAATGCTACGCATGAAGAAAATGTCGAAACTTCAGATGGTCGAAGCACTCCAGCACCGAATAACTTGGTTTTACGGTTGGAACAGAAGATATTGGAGTTACAAGGGGAACTCGAGTGGGTCCGTAACTTGGCAAACCTCTCCCTCACCTTGAACGTCCCCAACATCAACCAACAAAACACCAAAATCCCAGCACCTCCCCAGAACACACAAAACCAGCAAAATCCTCCCGCACCTCACCAATACGCCACACCGCCTCAAAACCCCAATCTTCCACCAGTACCAACTCCTCTACAACATCATCATCAGCCAACTTAGTATACACAAACCACTACCTATCATACTCCTCAGAACGCACCACAACCCACCCCCTATCATGAAAACTCAACAAACGACCACCATTATGCGAAATCCTTGGAGTCCATCAAAGAAACCCCATATATGTGGAAACCTTACCCCACACTCCACAACAAACCCTATACATACCTGAATCCGCCGAGAAAGACCTGCTCATCAAGAACATGGCGGAGGAACTCAAGAAGCTTACTAGTCGAGTTTAAGCTATTGAACGTGGCAAAGGAATCGAGGGTTTGAATTATGAAGATTTATGTATCCAGCCGGACGTAGAATTACCAGAAGGTTACAAACCTCCTAAATTTGAAATGTTCGACGGAACAGGTGATCCGAAGGTATATCTAAGAACTTATTGTGACAAGCTCCAGTGGCGAAGGGGTAAATGTGATAGAAACTGATGAAGAATGGAATCCGAAAGGATCAATTGGACTCATTCGTGAAGGGGATGAATCCACAATATCTCCAGTCACTCTCACACCCATTACAGTGCAAATTCGGTCACCAATTGAGGTTGAAATGGCCACACCAACTCCGTTTGAGGTAAAACAACAACGCACACAGCCGCACCAACTCCGTTCGAGGTGGAAATGACCACACCCTTCACTGTGACGTGAGCACCCATACCGTCCTTTAATTCCAGTATTATACCATGGGACTATGCTGTAGAGGCAAGAAGAAAAGGAAAAGGGAAAATGGAAGAGACAGGTGTCGCACAAGACATGACCAGGACCGGTAGGGTTTACACACCTGAGCATTTGGGAGGAGCAAGTAAAGAAGCCGTTCCCGAGCAGCCTATCATTGAAACAGGCCTGGATGATCTTTGGAGGAAGGTGCAAGCAAGAGAATATTCTGTGGTTGGTCATCTGAACAAAACCCCTGCTCAGATATCCATTCTATCACTACTACAGTATTCTGAGACGCATAGGAATGCATTAATGAAAGTGTTGAACGAAGCATACGTGCCCAACAACATCACTAGTGGAGAGATGGCCAACATGGTATGGCAAGTATTGGCAAGCCACAAGATCACCTTCCGCAAAGACGAATTGCCACCAGAAGGACTGAGTCACAACGGGGCACTACACATCACAGTGAAGTTTGAGGATAAATTCATTGCCAGGGTCCTGATAGATGGGGGTTCAAGTCTCAATATTTGTCCATTGACTACTTTAAAGAGGTTGGGTAAAGGCTTGCATGAGATACGAGCAGGAACTATGAATGTGAAAGCATTCGATAGGTCTCAAAGGGCCACGATCGGGGAAATAAACCTATGCCTGCAGATGGGTCCGACTAGGTTCGATGTTGGGTTTCAAGTATTGGACATATACGCCTTGGATACATGCTGCTGGAGCAGTAGCTTCTACACTACACCAGACCGTGAAGTTCGAATGGAATTATCAGGAAATGATCATTCATGCAGACGGGAGTAATCCCATTTACACCAATCAAACCATTCCGGTTGTCTAAAATAGAAGGAAGTTGGGTGGAGAAGTGTACCATCACATCAAGCATGTCAATGCAATAGAGAAAGACAAGTGGTGGAGTAATAAGATTGAAAGCATACTGTTATGGACAGGGAATGAACCCGGTAAAGGTCTCGACAAGAATCTCCAGGGTATCACTAAGCCAATACAACCAAAACATCACGGTACCACCTTTGGACTTGGATATCAGTACACCTAGCAGGAGTACGATGATTGGTCGCCACCATGGCGCGGTCCTTATCACCCACTTGAACAGCCAATACCACATCTGCACCAGACATTTCAATAGATTGACGTGATATGGGGATCTGAAGAAGATGAGGCTTTAGCTGGCCTAAGGAATCTGTTTCTGGACGATGAAGATATGGACTGCAATGCAATAGTTGAGGAGGAGGAGGAGGAAGACCTTACCATTCGGACCGTGGAGAAAGGAGCCATTCTCAAGATTTGTACTGCTACACGATCCCGGGCCCGTTGAGTTCCCGGGTAGCCTGGCAATTAGCATGATCTATTTTTAAGCAATTTTAAGCATTTAAGACATTTGCAGTTTTTTGTTTTAAGACGCATTTTGTTTTGAAATAATTGCTCGAGTCATCGAGCCGTACTTGTTTTAATGTTTTCAAGATTTAACTAATGCATTTCTATTTTAGTACTTATTATTATCCTTTACATTTTCTCTCTACAGCATTATTATTACTTTTCCTGATGAACCGACGACCATGACATGTAATGAGACAACGCAACGTAAGGATAGTGATTCAAAGGAAATAGAAGAGGAGGATATAATCCCTGCGTAAATTGTCATAGAGGTGGAAAATTTTAAGAATAAGCCTAAGTCAAATTTGGATGAAACCGAGATAGTCAACTTGGGAGATTCTGAAACAATTGAAGAAACCCGTATAAATATTCACCTGTCACCATCAGAGAAAGAAGAATACACCCGTTTCCTGAAGGAGTATGAAGACCTTTTCGCGTAGTCTTACGATAATATGACTAGTTTGAGCACATCCATAGTGGCTTACAAGCTTAATTACAAAAAACGGCACGAGAAGCTACCATTCGCTTTGCTTGGATATCGTATCACAGTTCGCACATCAACTAGGTCGACTCCCTATCATTTGGTTTATGGAACTGAAGCGGCTATCCCTGCCGAAGTAGAAATCCTTTTTCTAAGAATCATACAAGAAGCCGATCAGCGATGCAGAATGGATATGGAGTCGCTATGAACAATTGGCTCTCGTTGACGGGAAAAGAATGAATGTAGTATGCCATGGTCAACTTTATCAGAACAGAATGTCTAGAGCTTTCAACAAAAGGGTCAGACCTAGACAGTTCACACTGGGACAGCTGGTGTTGAAGTAAATCTTTCCACATCAGGATGAAGCCAAAGGGAAATTTTCACCTAATTGGCACGGGCCTTACATGGTTCACAGGGTACTAATAGGAGGAGCACTCATACTTGCAGAAACGGACAGAGAAATTTGGCTAAAGCCAATCAATTCAAACGTAGTCAAGAGATACTATGTTTAGGATTGTTTGCATTCTTCATTTGATGTAACTGAACTACGCTTGAACTGATTCCCGTTTAAGAGGGGATACGTAGGCAGCCCTATGGGTTCGGTCACATCTCAATAAAATTTTCATTTTCCCCACAACCAGAAACAAGGGCAGAATTTTAAGGAGGACCCTCAAAATTCCGGAGCAAGTCCAGCCGAAGTCATCATATGTAAGACAGTCAGAGAATCGGTTAAGTAACTGGAGCAAAACTTTTAGAAGGATTCTCAAAATTCCGGAGCAAATCCAACAAACTTTGTCGCATGAAGAACGGCCGAAATATCGCTTACTAAACTGGGGAAGAATTTTGAGGAGGATCCTCAAAATTCTGATGCAAAGAAGTCGCAATGTCTCTAAAGTGTCGCAGTCGTTGGTTCATTTAATATACTCGATATCGTAAACTACTATGTTTTAAAATACTATGTTTATCAAATACATGCATACTTTTCGAAAACTTTATTTCTATGGCAGCCAGATGTTACCCAAGGTAACTCGAATAGGATCTCCAGAGCAAAGCAAAGCAAAACAAGCAGGCAAAGGCATGAACCAACCTTTCCCGCAAAACTCATGATTTTTCTGTGGATGTAGGCACAATGAACATGACAGGAGCATTCGCAAGTATACATGTACCAAAATCAGTATCTTCATAATGGCAAGGCTGCCAAACACAAATATGTCTCCAGATAAGAAAATACTCTGCCACTACTTATTATCTGTTCACTGCATGAGGCTAAGCCCTGCCTCCTCAATTGCATAAGGCTAAGCACTGCCTTCCACTACATGAGACTAAGCATTGTCTCCCCATTTTGCATGAGGCTAAGCCCTGCCTCCTCAATTGCATAAGGCTAAGCACTGCCTTCCCTTGCATCGAGACTAAGCATTGTCTCCCCATTTTGCATGAGGCTTAGCCATGCCTCCTCAATTGCATAAGGCTAAGCACTTCCCTCCACTGCATGAGACTAAGCATTTTCTCCCCATTTTGCATGAGGCTAAGCCCTGCCTCCTCAATTGCATAAGGCTAAGCACTGCCTTCCCTTGCATCGAGACTAAGCATTGTCTCCTCTTCTTGCATAAGGCTAAGCCCTGCCTCCTCAATTGCATAAGGCTAAGAATTGCCTTCTACTGCATGAGACTAAGCATTGTCTCCTCTTCTTGCATGAGGCTAAGCCCTGCCTCCTCAACTCCATAAGGCTAAGCACTGCCTTCCACTGCATGAGACTGAGCATTGTCTCCTCTTCTTGCATAAGACTAAGCCCTGCCTCCTCAATTGCATAAGGCTAAGCACTGCCATCCACTGCATGAAACTAAGCATTGTCTCCTCTTCTTGCATGAGTCTAAGCCTTTCCTCCCTAATTGCATAAGGCTAAGCACTGCCTTCTATTGCATGAAACTAAGCATTGTCTCCTTTTCTTGCATGAGGCGAAGCCTGCCTCCTTAATTGCATAAGGCTAAGCACTGCCCTCCACTATTTAAGACTAAGCCGTATCTCCTCTTCTTGCATGAGGCTAAGCCCTGCCTCCCCAACTACATAAGGCTAAGCTCCGCCTTTCTTTGTCTAATGCCAAATGCTATGCTACTTGAAATCTAGCAATATTTCGCCTTTCCTTGGGCTCAGCTCTGTTCCAATGCTAAGTTGTGTCTTGTTTCGCTTATATGATCCATCACCATGTCTCTGCATTTCATGGGCTGAAATATCGCCATCTATCCCAAGGCGCCATAGTCCGAAGGCATCATCCTCAAAGCCTGAAGAAACCATGTCATGGCCTGAGGATCTCTCAATATTGCACATCATTATTCAAAGGCGTCATGGTTAAGAGGCACCATTCTCATTGCCCGAGAACATCATTTCATGGCCTGCGAATCCCTTATCTCACGATTCATGGCCTAGGACGTCATGGTCTAAGGAGATCATCCTCACCGTCCGAAGACAATCATCATGGTCCAAAGGGAATTTGCATCATATTTAAATCCCGCAATAGCCTATATATATTTGTGTGCATCGTGTTTTATGTTTTTGTAGGTTTTCCAGGAAATAACAGTCCTTCAAACAGGAGTAACCTTCGCTCTGGTTTCCGCTCACATCACTCACACCCTGCCGTTATTTCAAACGTAACCGACTCCCATCAATTACTCGCTTTTACTCTATGACTGTTCAGATATCTGCCCTGTGATACATCCATAACATCTCAAAATCACATTTGTGACTTTGGATAAATTAATCCGATACTATCCTACTCAAAAGAACCCTTTCCAAAACACGCGACCATCCCAATAACAACGCCATCGGTTTCGTTCACCGTTGGATCCAGAACTACACATGGCCTGATTCCTGTAAAACCAGGGATATGTAGGCAGCTCAGAGACCAGGGCGCGGCCTATATTTTTCAAAACCCCCCATTCGGTCATAATCGATCATCATTTCTTTACCCGACAACTCTTTCAACCTTCCCGTGTAAAGAAGGGCAGCTGTTGTGAGCACGTGATTTTTGCCTGACCAAAATACTCCTACAAAATCACAAAATAGATTTTTTGTAGTTTATTTTAATTTTTATAGAATTTCTAGGAATATTTGCTTAATTGTTTGCATTTTTGTTGCATTTTTGCATATATTAAAAGCATAGAAAATACCCGAAAAATATGTTTAAGTCTCATGCATTGCATTCTTAGGTTGATAGCTGTATTTTTAGTTTAATTGTCAATTAATTGCATCAATAAAACAAAAATAAAAAAATTATATAAATTATTCCACATTTTAGCTTTAGTTTTATAAATTAGTACCTTGCTTTCAGTAGTATTAAATTAATTAATCATTTTGGTGTTAAAAAATAGATAATTAAGTTAATTTTACATTTCTAGGTTTGGTTTAGGATTCAATTTAGGTTTAATTTAGTTATTAGTATTTAAAAATGGGAAATTAAAAAGAAATCAAGTCAATGCAAAAAAAGAAGAAAAAGAAAATTGGGTTTGGACCCGAAATTGGGCCAAAATCATCTCTGAGCCCAAATTACCCCATCCGCCCCTGGCCCAACCCTTTACCCGATCCGGCTCGCCCCTTCAACCCCCCTAAACCATGCCGTTTTAGTAATGGCCATCTTGGCCGTCGATTTTATTTGATCGAACGGACGAGAACTGACCATCCCCCACCCATATATATATCCAAACCCCCCCCCCCCAAACCCTAGAGCCTACCCATTTCCCACCCTGTCTCTATGCCAAACCAACCCTAGCCGCCCTAATTTTCTCTCAACTTCAACCACCTAAGCCCTAGCCTCCGCCCACCGGAAATCATTTCACGGCGGCGGCCAATCTCCAAAGTGTAAGGCCCCCTGAAAAATGTGTGCTCAAAACCCAGTAGCTTGTAGGGTGAGGGTCCGTGTATGTGTTGGGAATGTGTAAAACTCTTCGCGGAGAGCAATCTCGCCGTGGCTCGGACCCATTATACTGATGTAAGTGTTTAAAAATCAAAGAACCAAGTTTTTCCAGAAAAATGCTATTTTGCGGTCCAGGATGCGGTCGCAAATCAAGTATGCGGATTGCATTTCCGCCGCATAATGAGTCAGTGGTTTGGTTAACATTAAGGTCAAAATGCGGTCCATTATGCAATCGCATAACTGATATGCGGACCGCATTTCCACCGCAAAGTGAGTCAGCGTGTCAGACAAATTTGAGGTCAAAAATGCGGTGCATTATGCGACCACAAACCGTGTATGCGGACCGCATTTCCGCCGCATACCCAAACAGTGGAATCAGGTTTTTGGAACACTTTTGCGGTCCATTCTGCGGACCGCATTTCGTATCTGTGATCGCAAAGTGCGACTGCAGACCTGACTCAGACTCCTAATTTTCTAAATTTTAAACCCGACCCACTTTTAAATAAAACACCCTAACCCCCTCATTTTTTACAAGTTTTCTGAACAAAATAAGAGAGAGGAAGAGAGGGTTCTTGAGAGAGAGTTCATCTTCTTCAAATTGATTCTTCAAAACTAACCGGGCCAGGAAATTTCAAAGTGAGTGTCTTCATCCCCATTATTGCAGGTAAAATCCCTAACCCATTTTCATCAATTTTCAGGTTTAATTAAGGGGGGGAAAAGTCTCATGCATTGATTCTTGATAATAAAGGTTGAAACATTCATGCATGTCTTTTAAAACCTAAAATCTAGTAAGAGGAATTGCGTAGGAGTAAATAATTATACAAGGGAGGGTTTGCAATCTACATGTGTTCGGGTTGTGATTGTGAACTTTGATTCTAAGAAATATGTGTTAATTTGTGCACTAGATTGACGTTGCTAGACTTTTGGTGAAGTTGAAAGTAGAAATTAAAAGGGAATTCGGCTCCAGATATGTATGGCTAACTTTGACCTTTGTAAAACCACCTTGTTTGGTGTTCGAGTGCTTGGTATATGATTTCTACGTGGATTGTCTGTGAAATTCTTGCGATTGGTACGGTTGAGTGTTTGTGGTTATGTCTTTCGATATAATGATATAAGTAATTGGCAATAAACCAAGTGTGTGATTGTGAATGTGCTATGTGGTAAGAATTGTAAAACAAATGATGGAAGGAAATGGTAATTGATGTAATTGGGACAACCGAGGTAATAACATATATGGTGTGTCGGGGAAAATTCTCGTTGTAACATGAAAAGCATATGAGATGTGGAATACGATGGTCATGGTATTGATGGCTATGGAAGTTCTTGTCAATTGTTGTTGTTGCTCTTTGAGAATTGTTGTTGTTATTCCTTGAGAATTGTTGTTGTTCTTGTGAATTGTAATTGTTGTGGTATTGTTTGTGAATTGTGATTGTTCGGTGGGATCGGGTTGCGCGCCGCAACACGAAGAAATAAGGTGTGGCTTGTGGTGATAAGGGTGGCCGAGGTAATAAGGGTGGCCGAGGTAATAAGGATGGAAAATGATCGATATCACTATTGAAATGAAAATATGAGAAAAAGTTGTGAAATCATCGATGTGAAAAATTGTTGAAGGGGAAATGGAGAGATTGTAAATTTTGGCTTGATTGTTTCCTTTCATGTGTATTTGGTTATTGATTCCATTATTACTTGTTACTTGTATATGGTTTGAGTTTGCTTAGGGCAAAGTTTGTTCATTCATACCAGTACAATTCAAATGTACTGACGTCCCTTTTGCCGGGGGCGCTACATTCATGTTATGATTGTAGGTGGATCCATAGAAGGTACTCCAGTCCACCGACCGTAGCTCCTCTTCATCCTCCGTCAGCTGTATTGGTGAGCCCTTTTCCTTCGGGGCCCTGCGTGGCTCAGGCCGTTGTTTACTCCGGAGTCTTATTTTGGTTTTTTTTGTGTAAGGTATAGCCGGAGCCTTATTCCCGGCAGGCACTGTATTATCCTTTTGTATCCTTAGAGGCTCCATAGACAGTAAATGTGGGTCACCTTTCGTTAAATTATCCTTTCGTATGTTGGGCGATGTAAGTGGTATACCTTTTTAAGTAACAATGTTTGTTATGTATGTTTTGTAAAAAGGTGTTTTAATTATAATCGGCTAATTCCTTGACTAATGAGTAATGAAAATACGGGGTAACACATGGGATAGGAAAGGCACCCAGGTCCTCTTGACTGGGGCTACCCGGTCGAGCGCCGGTCATGTCCCTCAATTTTTGGGGCGTGACAAACTTGGTATCAGAGCCTAAGGTTTTAAAAGAGTCCTAGGATGTCTCGGAGTCGTGTCTAGTAGAGCCCTTCTTATCAGTGTGTTGTCGACCACATCTATAAGTAGGGGGCTGCATGGACATTTAGGAAATTATCCTCTTCCTTGTCATTCTATATCGTGCGGTGAAGTGAAAAGTAGAAATATCTATGTCTAACTCGTGCTCAGTTCCGAATTTTTCAGTAATGGCACCTAAGAAGAGAGATAGACTTGGCCTTGGGGCCAATGCCACCCCGAGTAAGGCTATGAATCATGTACCTGATGTCGCGGGTGAGAGTGACTCCCCGGCCTTGAATCTACCCGACCCATCTATTCCAGATTAGAGTATTCCTGTTCCAGCTGCGGCAGAGGGTGCTACCATCCCTCCCACCGGTATTCCTGATTCTGATGCAGTTCCAGCTTCCGGTCCTGGGGTTTCTAATGAGGACCTTAGAGGAGCCATCCGTATGTTGACCCAGTTAGTGGCCGCTCAGGCCCAGAGATCTCATGATGCCCCTATATCCTCCAGCGGACAGGGAGATTCTGCCAGTTCCAGAGTCAACGAGTTTCTGCGGTTAGCCCCTCCAGAGTTCTCAGGCACAGACCCAGAGGCCGATCCGCAGGATTTCCTTGATGAGATATGCAAGACCCTTCGAGTGATGAAGGCTTCAGAGACTGAGGCAGTTGAGTTGGCTTCATACAGGTTGAGGGGAGCAGCGTATTCGTGGTTCGAGATGTGGGAGGATTCCCGTGGGGAGGGAAGACCTCCGGCTAGATGGGATGAGTTTGTAGATGCATTTATGGACCATTTCTTGCCTGCCGAGACGGTGGCAGCCCGTGCCACTGAGTTTGAGGTCCTCAAGCAGGGCAGTATGAGTGTTTGGGAGTACCACATGGAGTTTGTGAGATTATCCAAGTATGCTCCTCAGTTAGTGTCGACCATGGGTGCTCGAGTTCGACGATTCGTTCAGGGCCTTAGTCCCTTGGTAGTAAATGAGGCTGCTACAGCGGCCTTACACACGGATATGAATTATGGAAAGATTGTGGGATTCGCTCAGCCCACATAGGCTAGGAAGTTGAAGATACGTGCGGAGAGGGAGAGTAACAGCAGGGCCCGATCAGTGGGTCACTCAGGGAGATCAGCACAGGGGAGAGGGTCATCAGGGCCATCCCAGTCATATGCTCAGTCCTCAGCAAGCGCACCACCATCTTTGCACAGTTATCAGCGGAGTAGCCACATGAGACCAGGTTCAGACGGTAGGAGACCCCATCAGTCCGGTCGTTCAGGAGGGAGATCACAGCTGCAGGGGCGGGCTCCATGCCCCAAGTGTGGGAGATTTCATACAGAGACTTGTTATTTGGATATCCCGGTGTGTTTCAGATGCGGGGTGAGAGGTCATATCCAGCGGGACTATCGTGTGCCTAGTCAGGGCATGGGTAGGGGATCTGCTCAGTCATCCGGTTCCTCAGTTGCCACATCATCTGTGCGTCCTCCAGCCCCAGCAAGACGTGGTACAGTTAGGGGTGGAGCTCGTGGTAGAGGTGGACCCAACCGATTCTATGCTTTGAGTGGTCGCCAGAGTGTAAAGGCTTCTCCAGATATAGTTACACGTATCTTGACTGTACAGGCCATTGATTGTTATGCTCTGATTGATCCGGGGTCCTCCTTGTCTTATGTCACCCCATTCATTGCTTCAAGTTTCGGGATAGAACCCGAACAGCTTCATGAGCCGTTCTCCGTATCGACTCCGGTTGGTGATTCTATCACAACCTCGCGAGTTTATAGGAATTGTGTTGTCGCCATATGTGGTCGTGTTACCAGAGCCGATCTTATCGAGCTTGGAATGGTGGATTTCAATGTGATTATGGGTATGGACTGGCTTTATTCGTGCTTTGCTAAACTTGACTGCCGAACGAGAGTCATGAGACTCGAGTTTCTTAATGAGCCAGTTATTGAGTGGAAGGGAAATGGTGTGGTGCCGAAGGGTAGGTTTATTTCCTACCTTAAGGCTTCAAATTGCGGCAATTGTGTTTGCTTTGAAAATATGGCGGCACTATCTTTATGGGGTCCATGTGGATGTGTTTTCAGACCACAAGAGTCTCCACTATTTGTTCAAGCAGAAGGAATTGAATTTAAGGCAGCGATGATGGTTAGAATTGCTTAAGGATTATGATATGAATATTTTGTACCATCCAGGGAAGGCGAATATGGTGGCCGACGCTCTCAGTTGGAAGTCTATGGGTAGTTTGGCTCATTTAGGAGCGGATCAAAGGCCCTTGGCTCCGGAGGTTTATCAATTGGCCAGTCTTGGGGTTTTCATTTAGGCCTCGGACGAGGGGGACGTCATGGTGCATAATGGGGCAGAATCGTCTCTTGTAGCGGAAGTCAAGGAAAAGTAGTTTATTGATCCAGCATTGGCTCAGATGAAGGAAGCAGTTTTGAATAACAAGACTTCGGCATTTTCACTCGGCGGCGAGGATGGTGTATTGCGATGTCAAGGTAGGCTATATGTTCCGGATGTGGATAAGCTTCGGGAGAGGGTGATGGCGGAGGCTCATAATTCCAGGTATTCCGTGCACCCAGGTTCTACGAAAATGTATCACGACCTCAAGGAAATTTATTGGTGGAACGGCATGAAGAGGGGTGTGGCGGACTTTGTATCTAAGTGTCCGAATTGTCAGCAAGTAAAAGCGGAGCATCAGTGGCCCGGTGGGTTAACTCAGCTTATGGAAATACCAATGTGGAAATGGGAAATGATCAACATAGATTTCGTGGTGGGGCTACCTCGCACTCAGCGCAAATTAGACTCAATTTGGGTAATAGTGGATCGACTCACCAAATCAGCTCATTTTTTGCCAGTAAGGCTTCATGGCACTCTACTTTCTATTATCTCAGATCGAGGGGCCCAGTTCACATCTAACTTTTGGAAGAAATTTCAGCAAGGATTGGGTACTCAGGTAAATCTCAGCACGGCTTTCCATCCTCACACTAACGACCAAGCAGAACGGACTATTCAAACGCTTGAAGATATGTTGCGGGCTTGTGTCTTGGATTTCAAAGGTAATTGGGATGATCACTTGCCACTTATAGAGTTTGCTTACAATAACAGCTTTCGTGCTAGCATTCAGATGGCCCCATTTGAGGCACTGTACGAAAGGAGTTGTAGGTCTTTGATTGGGTGGTTTGAAGTGGGTGAAGCTGGATTGATAGGGCCAAATCTCGTGCACCAGGCTATGGAGAAGGTTAAAGTCATTCAGGAAAGGATGAAAACTGCTCAGAGTCGCTAGAAATCCTATGCGGACGTTCGTCGAAGGGAATTGGAATTTTAAGTTGATGATTGGGTTTTCTTGAGGGTATCTCCTATGAAGGGAGTCATGCGATTCGGGAAAAAGGGCAAGTTGAGTCCTAGGTATGTCGGGCCGTATCGGATCGCTTAGAGGGTAGGGCAGGTGGCCTATAGGCTGGAATTGCCTCCTGAAATGTCGTTAGTGCACTCGGTGTTCCATGTGTCCATGTTGAAGAAAGTGGTTGGGGATCCATCCACCATTGTTCCAGTCGAGACTATCGAGGTTAATGAAAAGTTGTCATATGAAGAGGTTCCGGTTGCTATTCTTGATAGGCAAGTCCGTAAATTGAGAAATAAGGAAGTTGCTGTATTATGGCGAAGTCAACAAGTTGAGGAAGCCACATGGGAAGCGAAAAAGGAAATGAAGGAAAAATATCCCCATCTGTTTGAGAAAGTCTAGTAGAAATCATGCGAACTATTATCCCTAAACAAACTGATGCTGTGTTCAATCTTGTGCAAAGACGCCCCATCTTTTCTTCCTAAATGCCTCACTATTGAAATCCCTCTAGTGGTGTAAGAATGGTATGTGTTGTGATTGTTCAAGTCATGTGAACCTCTTTTTGGTAAATGAAAGTTTTATACAAACTCACGTAATAAGTAAGCAGCTAATGGTAGTGTAGATTGCTAATGATTTATTTACATGCATGTAGCATGTTGAAGCGGTTAAATTATGTAGGACTCATTGAAGTGACCAATTTATGTGCAAAATGTAGCAAGTGATTGAATTTGTGCAATTGTTGAGATAATGAATTGTATATCAGCTGTAGGGATAGTTGTAATTGTGTAATGGTGCTTGGAATTGTGTTTCGGGGGCTCTCTGACAGGTAGATATGTCCAAATTTCAAAGGAAACTCTGGCAGAATTTTTCTAAAATATGGGAGTTAGTGAAATTGGGAGTCTGCATATCATGATTTCAAAACCAACTGATTTTTTTTCAAAATCCTCATTCGAGGACAAATGATTTTAAGTGGGGGAGAATGTAAGGCCCCGTGAAAAATATGTCCTCAAAACCCAGTAGCTTGTAGGGTCAGGGTCCGGGTATGCGGTCGCAAATCAAGTATGCGGACCGTATTTCCGCCGCATAATGAGTCAGTGGTTTGGTTAACATTAAGGTCAAAATGCGGTCCATTATGCGACCGCATAACTGATATGCGGACCGCATTTCCACCGCAAAGTGAGTCAGTGTGTCAATCAAATTTGAGGTAAAAAATGCGGTGCATTATGCGATCGCAAACCGTGTGTGCGGAGCGCATTTCCGCCGCATACCCAAACAGTGGAATCAGGTTTCTGGAACACTTTAGCGGTCCATTCTACGGACCGCATTTCGTTTCTGCGATCGCAAAGTGCAACCGCAGACCTAACTCGGACTCCTAATTTTCTAAATTTTAAACCCGACCCCCTTTTTAATAAAACACCCTAACCCCCTCATTTTTTACAAGTTTTCTGAACAAAATAAGAGAGAGGAAGAGAGGGTTCTTGAGAGAGAGTTCATCTTCTTCAAATTGATTCTTCAAAACTAACCGAGCCAGGAAATTTCAAAGTGAGTGTCTTCATCCCCATTCTTGCAGGTAAAATCCCTAACCCATTTTCATCAATTTTCAGGTTTAATTAAGGGGGGGGGGGGAAAGTCTCATGCGTTGATTCTTGATAATAAAGGTTGAAACATTCATGCATGTCTTTTAAAACCTAAAATCTAGTAAGAGGAATTGGGTAGGAGTAAAGAATTATACAAGGGAGGGTTGGCAATCTACATGTGTTCGGGTTGTGATTGTGAACTTTGATTCTAAGAAATATGTGTTAATTTGTGCACTAGATTGATGTTGCTAGACTTTTGGTGAAGTTGAAAGTAGAAATTAAAAGGGAATTCGGCTCCAGGTATGTATGGCTAACTTTGACCTTTGTAAAACCACCTTGTTTGGTGTTCGAGTGCTTGGTATGTGATTTCTACGTGGATTGTCTGTGAAATTCTTGTGATTGGTACGGTTGAGTGTTTGTGGTTATGTCTTTCGATATAATGATATAAGTAATTGGCAATAAACCAAGTGTGTGATTGTGAATGTGCTATGTGGTAAGAATTGTGAAACAAATGATGGAAGGAAATGGTAATTGATGTTATTGGGACAGCTGAGGTAATAACATATATGGTGTGTCGGGGGAAATTCTCGTTGTAACATGAAAAGCATATGAGATGTGGAATACGATGGTTAAGGTATTGATGTCTATGGAAGTTCTTGTCAATTGTTGTTGTTGCTCTTTGAGAATTGTTGTTGTTCTTGTGAATTGTAATTGTTGTGGTATTGTTTGTGAATTGTGATTGTTTGGTGGGATCGGGTTGCGCGCCGCAACACGAAGTAATAAGGTGTGGGTTGTGGTGATAAGGGTGGCCGAGGTAATAAGGGTGGTCGAGGTAATAAGGATGGAAAGTGTTCGATATCACTATTGAAATGAAAATATGAGAAAAAGTTGTGAAATCATCGATGTTAAAAATTGTTGAAGGGGAAATGGAGAGATTGTAAATTTGTTTGGCTTGATTGTTTCCTTTCATGTGTATTTGGTTGTTGATTCCATTATTACTTGTTACTTGTGTATGGTTTGAGATTTCTTAGGGCAAAGTTTGTTCATACATACCAATACAATTCCAATGTACTGACGTCCCTTTTGCCGGGGGCGCTACATTCGTGTTATGATTGTAGGTGGATCCATAGCAGGTACTCCAGTCCACCGACCATAGCTCCCCTTCATCCTCCGTTAGCTGTATTGGTGAGCCCCTTTCCTTCGGGGCCCTGCATGGCTCAGGCCGCTGTTTACTCCGGAGTCTTATTTTGGTTTTTTTTGGGTAAGGTATAGCCGGAGCCTTGTTCCTGGCAGGCACTGTATTAACCTTTTGTATCCTTAGAGGCTCCGTAGACAGTAAATGTGGGTCACGAACTTATGTAAAAATGTATTTCGTATGTTGGGCGATGTAAGTGGTAAATTTTTTTAAGTAACAATGTTTGTTATGTATGTTTTTTAAAAAGGTGGTTTAATTATAATCGGATAATTCCTTGACTAATGAGTAATGAAAATACGGGGTAACACGTGGGATAGGAAAGGCACCCAAGTCCACTTAACTGGGGCTACCCGGTCGAGCGCCGGTCATGTCCCTCGGTTTTTGTGGCGTGACACAAAGCCACCCAATCTTCACCCTATAACCACCCTTCCCCCTCCTTTCCAAATCCATGAATTACTTTCCCTAAATCCTCTTTGAACCCGTTGAATCTCAAATCTGAGAATCAACAAAAAGCAACTATTTTTTCATGTTTCGTTCAGATTTATTTGTTCATGTAGTTCGAAACTCACCCCAAATGGATTGTTCTTGACAAGAACAATCATTTGGGGTCAATTTCGAGCTATATCGATGCCCAAGTAGAGATCCGCCTCAGATCTTCCCCTTGTTTTCCCAATAGGTATAGCCTTAACCTCGTTTGTTTCGTTTTAGTATTCTGATTCATGCTTAGAAAATTAAAAGAAAAGAAAAAAAAAGTGTTATCGATTTGTTCATATTACTGTTAAGAAATTGTTTTTTCCTTTCGATTAATTAACCAGTCATAGCATTAGTTAATTTCAATTAGTGTTTCTAGGTTCATTAACTTATTTAGGTTAACCAGTTAGTTTGTGTTTGTTGATTACTCTTTAATTAGAGTTTTCTTTAGATTGTTTAACCAGTAGTTTGTAGCCATAATGATACTGTCTCTGAGTTTCATTTCTTGTCATAAAATTACATGTTTGGGGTCGCCTATTGGGCTTCTGTGAGTCAGACTTGGGCAGTAGAAGCCCACTCATTAGGGCCCAAGTCTGGGGGTCAGATGGCCCATGTTGGTCTAGTCTATGGGGTAATATAGGGGTGTCAGGGGTTATTTTTGGTATTTTGAGGCTTATGGAATATTTTTTGTTAGGATAGAAGTTTCTAAAGGATAAGATAAGGCTTGTATGCGAAGAAATAGAGACAGCTCAGCTGTTTTTCAGGGTCCAAGAGGTGGAATAACAAAATTTAAAGGGGTAGAAAGGTGAATTAGGAAACGAGGTTAGGGTTGCCCTAGAAGCACCTATATAAAGATCCTTTTCTTCCATTTTACAGAGAGATTCAGACCCTAAAAACACTCTCAAAGTTCATCTCTATTGTTCCATTAGAGCTGATCCAATTTCGGATTTTTAAAGAAAAGTGCGAGCGAATTTCCTGGGATTTCTGGTTCTCTATGTTAAAATATGGTTTTAAGCTTTGGAGCTGTGTTGTGTTGCTGTTGTATGCTGCAGATTTCTATTGAAGTTTCTTGCTAATTTCTGTTGCTTCTCAGAGATTTTCTCACTCTGTTCTTTGCTGTATCCAGAAACCTCATGAACCTTGAGTGACAAAGAATGAAGTTATAACATGTTGTTTTGAAATTGAACTTCAGATCCTTTTCTTTGCCTATGATGTCTTCTAGTTATTTAGCTTTATAGTTTCTTTTTAGCTTTGTTTAAGCATGCTAAAACTGGTGTTCTAATCCATAATTTAGTTGAAATATTTGTATGTATGAATGTTCAAAAATAGTTTAGCTGTTCCATGTAATGTTTTGACAGTTTTGAATGTTAAGTAATCACAGTAGTTCATTTGGTCGTTTATTGAAGATGCTGGATATGTACTGTACATGTCCAAAATGGGTCATGCTTGATTATTGAGTACACTTAGCTGAATTATTTCGCATTTCAACATGGTTAAAGTGATTTTATATGTAAGTTTGAGGTGATTCACGAATAAGTTTAAGGTTTAATCTCTTATTGTTAGTATTAACAGCATGTTAATAAATTAGACTTATGATATGGATGGTTAGCCTCTTTTTTTAAAATTTTTTTTAATACTTTGTGTCACATGTGATTTAGAGGAAGTTGAGTCTCAATTGGACCTGAATTGGCCCAGACGAGGCAACCTGGTCGAGTTTCGACCTGGGGCATTTCTGTTTGTTACTTACTTTCCGTTTTGGGCTCAATTTCGAGCCCAATCAACTTCAACATTTTTATTTCACTAAGTTTACTTTTCAGATAATAAAAATGAGTTTAAACATTGAAGGCTTTTTCTCTTAAAAAAACTGGGCCTGGTATTGGCCCGATCATTTGCCAAGTCAAAGTCAGGCAGGTTTGTGTCCTCGTCCTCATTCTTGGGCTCAATTTCGAGCCCAGTCGGCACTTGCCTTTAGTCTTAACGCTATTCTTAATAATGTAATGGGCCTTCTGCTGGCCCAAATCTTTTTAAATATTTAAAGTCCTAGCTTATCTTCCAATGCATACTTACAATTAGTAGCTCCTATATCAAATTTCAAACTTAGTTTAAACACGAATTTTTGTAGTTTGCTATAGGCGCATTTATAATAAATCATCGTTACTATGGGTACGGTTCCCGTGACATAGTTTTCATGCATAATTTTCCAATTCGGGTATGAATATCATGTGACCCGATCATAACAACTTCGAATAATAAATTAAACATGTTGCAAATCGCGGGTGCATTTCATGTAACGTGTTTTGTAATGTTTGTTAATCAGATAATTAGGCCAATTAATAATAGTTGAGCGACCGTACTAAAACCACGGAACCTGGGAACGCCTAACACCTTCTCCCAGGTTAACAGAATTCCTTACCCGAATTTCTATGTTCGCGGACTGTAACAGAGTAAAACTTCCTCGATTTGGGATTTTAAACTGGTGACTTGGGACACCATAAATTATCCCAAGTGGTGACTCTGAATTTGAATAAATAATCCCGTTTCGATTACTGTCACTTTAATTGGAAAAACTCCCTCATGCCCCCTCTCGGGTAGAAAAAGGAGGTGTGACAACTATTGATACCCAATCTTTCCCTCATATTTTCCAAATATATATATATATTAAAAATAGTGCACATGCNTTCCAAATATATATATATATATATATATATATATATATATATATATATATATATATATATATATATATATATATATATATATATATATATATATATATATACATATATACATACATACTTTCAAAATAGTGCACATGCATCATCATTTGATTACAAGCATGCACAAGTATTTTTCATAATTTTTTTCATAATTTTTAAAGCTTTAAATCAATTTATTTCTGCATTTTTATTATATAAATATCCAATATTATCCTTCATATTATTTTTATGATGATTTAATCACCTAATGTATCATTTATACCAACATAATAGTTGAATATTTTTCAGTGCATTTTTATAATTACATTTGCATTTTTAGGGCTAAATTGCACATTTTGCAATAATAGCCCATATGTACTTATGATTATATTATTTATGCAAAAAATATCCTTTTATATTTTTATAGTGTTACATAATTGTTTTAAGTCATTTTTATGGACAAATGATATTTTTGTTATTTATTTATTATTTTTTTATGAATTATTGTATTTAATAAATTGGGTATTTAAAATCTTGCCCCAATTATTCAATTAATTTCGGACCCAAATATACCCAATTATCCCAAGCCCAATACCCCTGGCCCAATTACCCTTACCCATTTAATAACCCGACCCAACCCTGCCTAAATCCCAGCCGTTGATCAAAAATGATCAACGGCTAATAAACGACCCCTCTATTTCCTTATATCTCCACCCCCCCAAACGCTAACCTTCATTTCCCAAATATGCCGCCTCTATTTCCCTCCTTTGATGAACCCTAATCCCGCCGCCCCACTAAAATCACCCTAAATCCCGTTGCTAATGGGATTCTTTCCCCATTCACTTACTATTTCGGTGTTTTTCCTTTATTAGGTGTTATACTACAGAATAACTTAGGTACTTGCCTAAACATGGTAAGTACCCCACTTTGATTTTGTCCAAATCAATGTTTACCTCTTGAATCTGGACGACTTTGAGTCCAAACGCGTGATTTTGTAACGTGGAAGCCCGATTTGTTCGTATCATGCTCAACCCTAAAGGTTAGGGTTTCAGATTCTCTTCCTTAATTCGAACCTAAACTGGTTCAAGTTTTGATTTTGAGTATTATTTTGTCAATATTCATTCTATTATGCGTGAATCTGCCTATTTCTATTGATTTCTTTTACTTGACCTAAAAATAGGGTTTCAGATCTTCTCTAGTTCTTGTTCGATTTTGTGTTTCTTTTTGAATAGTTTCCTGTCCATGTTCATCTTTACGCATTGTGTGATTATTGTGTCCTAATTTCTCTGCCGATTTTGTGTAATTTACCTAAAACTAGGGTTTCGAATTTACCTTTCCTTACTGATTTGGACGCCTGAATTAATTATTTTCCATATTATGTGTTTAGTTTTCTGCACTATTTAAACCCCTCCCCACTCCCTTTAAAGGGAACCAGAGGTTCTGTGTTCGAAAATCTTTTCACTACGATAAGAAAAGCTGTATGCTCCTACTCTTTGAATAATCTTGTTCCGTGTTTTGATTCCTGACCGGCTGAAAGACAAGGCCAGAAATCTCCAAACTCTTGCTTTTGTTTGTTGATATTCACTACACTGTTGGATCTCTTTCTTCCCTGTTTCATCTCAACTGTTGAGTTATTAGACCCTTTGCCATTTCATTCTGATTTCTGTTAATGTGTTACTTCAATTAATCCATGTTGTCTTAATCTTATTACATTGTGGTTTGAGACATACATAAGTTTATGTTGAGTTTATAAATCAAATTTTGCTTAGAACTCTATGTTATTGATGACTATCTTTTAAAGCCAAGTTTGTTATGAACCTGTTTGTGCACATGCTCTCATACTTGTTCCTGTGAACTAGTTAACCATGTATAGATGCATTGACGGATTTATAAGTTTGTTTGTTGAACATGTTATAATGTGACCTATTTGATCTTTTTTCCATCCTATTTTGACACCACTAATAACTGTCTTAACTAGCTTTTAGCATGTCCTAATCTATCGCTAATTAATGTAATTCCTCCCTATGACACTAGTGTTTGTACTTAGTCTAATATGGACACCCTGTTATCACTATGAATCTGCTTATGAACTTGCCTTGTTAGTATGTGACTGAGTTTAATTCCTAAAACTTGATTTGGTATGCTTATTTTCAAACATGTCTACTACTTGTTTGTATATGTTCAGTATGCGATTCTATGCTTAAGTGGATTCCTTAACACATTCTACTCCCTCCTACTCCTTTACTATCTGATCCTTTTGAATCCTCATTCTTAGTCGGCTGAAAGCCAAGGCTCTTTAGGTTTTGTCCTCTGACCTCCCTAGTGTAAGAACTGCTCAGGGTCTATGTGAGACCCTTTTGAACTCTGACACACTAGGACTTGGTCCCTAGTCTTCCCTTGAACTACTTCTGATCAATCTCCCTAGTGTGAGCACTGCCCTGGGTTGTTGAAGCCCTTGGGAACTCTGACACATTAGGGATGTGGGTTCTGTATGCTCAGCATTGATATACGGGTGAATCACTCCACAACTGGTTATGTTGTATGAATATGGGTTTTGGTGCTATTGTGAGTTGAAGGCATGGCCTGTCGAGGTGTATTTGGCCCTGCTGTAGGCTCCCTATAGTTTACTCACTTTGTAATTCATTGCATTAATATCTGGTCTGTAATAACAATTCTGGGGTGTTAGTGAAATTGGGAAGGGTTTCTTTTTTTTTTTTTGCAATAAAAGTTGTATAGAAATCCTACCTATAGGTCCAACAGTATGCTATTATATGTGATGTGTTAGAAATCATACCTATAGGTACCTTATTATGTTTAATCATCTTATACGGGCAACCATGCCTATAGACTTAATGCTTGGTTCTGTTATGTTTTGCTTTGCTAGAGACCATGCCTATAGGAAATGGTGTGATCCAATATGTGTGCAAAATGCGTGTTTACATACTATTCTGTTCAAATTATAGAGATCATTCTTATAGGATCAAAAACTGGATCAAATTGTAAAGATCATGCCTATAAGATCTAAAATTGGACTAAATTGTAGAATGCACGTTACAGGCCTAAATTTGTTTAATTATCAGTTCTGCCCGAGTTTCCAAAATATTGTGCTGTTACCCTCTCTAGAAAACATGCCTATAGGATTCAAACAAATAATTCTAGATCTGTTTCTGTGACCTGCCACTGTCTACTATCGCATAAAACACCTAGATACCATGCTAATAGGCTCAATCGTATTATGCTAAAATCAGTAGTCAAACCTATGTAGGTTCTACTTATCGCATTAAGAAATTGATTTTGTACATGACTGCTTGTTTGTTCATACTATATCACATAGATATCCTGCCTATAGGATTCTGAAATTAATAAAATCTGTCAATGTTAACCAATTTGGCGTGCATTTGATGTCTAAATGCGAAGGCTAACTGGAACCTATACTTGTTTCTATTTGAAAGTCCTTACTGTTTTGTCCGTCGATTAGTATTTATCCATTTTGAGCAGCCTAAGTTAAAGTCTAGAACCACCCTGAAATAGAGGTCCAAATGCCTCCTGGACCATAGGCATGGGACGGGTAGTGCACGCGTAGGACACGACTTAGAATTGACTAGTGCATTTTAAGTAAACAACTTAAAGATAGTAATTGGGTAGCAGGAGATGATAGTTTGTGCCCGCTGAATAATATGAGTAACACCCCATCTCGACGGAGTTACGAAGTATTATTTATGTTGCACGGGGTGATCCTTTAGGATAAAAAACTTAGGACCCCCCTCCCCTTTGTCTTTCAATTGTTTATTCACGTTTAATAATTCGAATTTTCTTAGCTTTGATCACATAGACTAATTCATGTAATTGAGTTCGGCCGGGACCCATAGTTATGGACCTCGAAGAGCGCCTAACACCTTCTCTTCGAGGTAATTTCGAGCCCTTACCCGATATTTGGTGATGCAAACTGGTCAAGAAAAGTTATTTGCAAATAGGTGCCCTAATGCACCTTAATCCGTTAGGTGGCGACTCTCTCTTTTGAAACCCTTCCTTAAAAGAGTTTTCACGTGTCGAAACCCGATTTTGCGAGAAAAAGGGGCTCGACATAGCTACATACTCCACTATGCCTTTCTTCATCCACCACCACCAATAATGTTGTCTAAGGTCACGATACATCTTCTTAGCACATGGATTAATAGAATACCGAGAACTGTGTGCCTCCTCTAGAATCCTCTCCCTCAAGCCATCGACATTAGGAAAACATAGGCGACCCTGGAGTCGTAGAACACCATCCTCACCAATAGAAACCTCCTTGGCACTACCCTGTAGCACCGTCTCTCTAAGAACTGCTAAATGCGGATCATCAAACTGCCGAGCCTGGATCTGCCCCAATACTAAAGATTGGGCAACAACACATGCAAGAACTCGGCTAGGCTCTGAAATATCCAACCTCACAAGTTTGTTAGCCAAAGACTGAATGTCCATATCCAGTGGCCTCTCCTCTGGTGAAATGAAAGCGAAGCTACCCATACTCTCTGCCTTCCTGCTTAAGGCATCCACGACCATATTTGCCTTGCCCGGATGATAAAGAATGGTGATGTCATAATCCTTCAGTAACTCAAGCCACCTACACTGCCTCAAATTGAGATCCCTTTGCTTGAACAAATGCTGTAAGCTACGATGATCAGTATAAACCTCACATGACACCCCATACAGATAAGTCCTCCATATCTTAAGAGCATGAACAATCGCGAATAACTCCAAGTCGTGCACGGGGTAATTCTTCTCATAAATCTTCAGCTGACATGAAGCATATGCAATAACTCGCCCCTCCTGCATCAATACACAACCCAAGCCAACGCGTAAAGCGTCGCAATACACCGTATACATCTTCGAACCGGAAGGCAACACTAGAACCGGTGTTGTAGTCGAAGCTGTCTTATGCTTTTGAATTCTTGCCTCACAATCATCAGACCAACGGAACGGAGCACCCTTCTAGGTCAATATAGTCAAAGGTGTTGCAATGTATGAAAAGCCCTGCACAAACCGACGATAATAACCCGCTAACCTAGGAAACTACTTATTTCAGTCACCAAAGTGGAACGTGGACAACTCTGAACTGCCTCAATCTTCTTGGGATCCACCTTAATACCCTCTACTGATACAACATGTCCTAAGAATGCCATAGACTCTAGCCAAAACTCACACTTGGAGAACTTAACATATAGCTTTTGTTCCCGTAGTGTCTGAAGCACCACTCTCAAATGCTGCTCGTGCTCCCCCAGGCTACGTGAGTAGATCAATATGTCATCAATAAAGACAATGATGAACGAATCAATATAAGGCCTGAACACCCTGTTCATCAAATCCATAAACGCCGCCAGGGCGTTAGTCAAGCCGAAGGACATCACCAGAAACTCATAATGGCTATATCTATTACGAAAGCCAGTCTTCAAAACATCTGAGTCCCGGATCTTCAACTGATGGTACCCCGATCTCAAGTTGATCTTAGAGAACACCCTAGCACCCTGCAAGTGGTCAAATAAATCATCAATACGCGGCAACGGGTACTTGTTCTTGATGGTGACTTTGTTCAACTGCGGTAATCAATGCACATCCGCATAGTCCCATCATTCTTCTTCATAAATAACACTGGTGCAACCCAAGGTGATACAATTGGTCTCACAAACCCCTTTGCTAACAATTCCTCAAGTTGTTCCTTCACTTCCTTCAACTCTTTCGGAGCCATACGATACGGTGGGATAGATATAGGCTGGGTACCTGGAGCCAAATCAATACAGAAATCAATATCACAATCCGGTGGCATGCCTGGAAGGTAAGAAGGGAACACATCGGCAAATTCCCGGACTACTGGCACTGAATCAATCATCGGAGACTCTACAGTGGTGTCTTGAACATAAGATAGATAAGCCCAAAAAACCTTCTCGACCATATGTAGAGCCTTCAGAAAAGAGATAACCCAACTAGATGTACTAACGGAGGAACCCTTCCTCTCCAACCTCGACAACTCTAGCATCGCAAAAGTAACAGTCTTGGCATGGCAATCAAGGATGGCGTGATATGGGGATAGCCAGTCCATGTCCAGGATGACCTCAAAGTCGGTCATATCAAGTAACAAGAGGTCTGCTCTAGTCTCGTAACCACAGAATGTGACCACACAGGACCGATAGATCCGATCCACAATGACAGAATCATCCACAAGAGTGGACACATAAACAAGAGTACCCAAAGACTCACGATGAATATCCAGGAAATGAGCAAACAGAGATGATACATATGAATAGGTAAACCTTTGATCAAATAATACTGAAGCATCCCTATCACAGATGGAAATAATACATGTGATCACCGCATCTAAGGCCAATGCATTTGATCTGACCTGTAAAGCATAGAATCTGGCTGGAGCGCCGGTTGACTGGCCTCCGCCTGACTGAACAGTAGTTGGCTGACCTCCCCCTGCCTGGCCTCCACCTCTAGGATGGCCCCTACCAGCCTACCCTACGCCTTTGGGAGGCTGGACAGCCGGTGCTATAATCATGGGCTACTACCCTGCTGCACTGCCTTGCCCTGAAGCCCGGTGCAGAATCTCCTCATGTGACCGAGATCTCCACACTCAAAATATCCCCTCGAAGCGGTGATCTACTGCCCTGATGTCTGACAGTGATGGCCTGTAGACCCACAGGAAAAAGCGTGAATAGTTGGTGGGCGGTATAAACTCTCTGGTATGGCGCTGAAATAGGGGAGCGATGGAGCACCTCGAGGAGGTGGTGGTGCCGAATATGGGGGCCTGCTAGGCTGCCCCCCCCAAACTGACCTCTGCCCCTAGCGGGGCACCTCTAAACTCTCCAGAGAAACGGGCCCTCTTGTCCTGCTGCATTTGCTCTCTACCTCTCTGACAGTAGACGTCAATCATCCGAGCAATCTCCACTACCAGCTGATAAAAAGTCCTCATCTCAACCTCTTGGGCCATGTTGGCCCTAATACCGGATTGCAACCCTGCAACAGATCTCCGCATTCTCTCTGCGTTAGTAGAAAGTATCATAAGTGCATTGCGGGACAACTCAGAAACCTCGCCTCATAATCGGTCACTGACATCTAACCCTACTCAAGCTACTCAAACTGATACCGCAACTCTTCTTTCTCAGAGGGTGGAATATACCTATCCAAGAAAAGCTGTGTGAACTGGCCCCAAGTCATGGGAGGAGAACCCGCTGGTCTGCCAAGAAGCTAAGACTGCCACCATCTACGGGCCCTGCCCTCCAGCTGGAAAGTAGTGTAATCCACTTCACCAGACAGCAATTTCCTCATATTGTGCAGTCTGTCCCTGCACCTATCAATGATGTCCTGGGCATCCTCATGACGCTCGCCTGCGAAGACAGGAGGGTGTAGCCTAGTCCGTCTGTCCAATAACTTCTGAGAATCGCCTTCACAGCTGGTCTAGGCTCAGGTACCACTGCTGCAACTAGCTGTGCCGCGTCCATGCGTAGTGTACTCGAAGTCTGATACAATGCAACTACATGCCTAGGAGCCTGAGCAGTAGGGGCCTGTGCTCCCCCTCCCACCTGAGATGTGACTGGGTCTATTGGAAATAAACCAGCCTGGATCATAGATCCATAAACCACAGCATACGGATCATGACCTCCTGAAAGCCCGGTGCTGTCATGAAATCTACCGGGGCTGGCTCTGCTGCAGGCACCTCGCCCTACTCCTCGATGATGCGATCCTCCACTGGATCCGCTAGTGGTGCTACTAGGGCAACTCTGGGGCGCCCTCGTCCCCTACCTCGGGCCGGTGCCCTCCCCCGGCCTCTACCTCAGCCTTCAACAATGGGGGGAGTAGCTCCTCCCGGGTCTGGAACGTCCGCCGCGCGCGTCGTCACCATCTGTGAGAGAATAGATGAAGGAAACTTAGTATACCATCGTCTGCATGATAGAAGGTGAATAAAGAGTAGTTTCCTAACACCCTATAGCCTCTCGAAGATAAGTACGGACGTCTCCACACTGATCCGCATGACTCTATTAAGCCTGCCCATCACTTGTGAGACCTAGGTGAACCTAGTGCTCCGATACCATGTTGTCATGACCCAACTCCATGTCAGGCCGTGATGGCGTCCAACACCGTTGCTAGACAAGCCAACAATAAATAACTTAGTGATTACCCATTTTTATTAAGTGATTCCATCGACTAACTTTTCCTTAAATTTTAAACATTTGATAAATAACAGATTTTAAAGCAGTCAAAAACGGAAACAGACTAAAGGAGATCATAACTTTAGAAATACAACCCAAAAATCAAAGTATACTAATGTGTGCCAAGATCTAGTGTCACAAGTGTGTGGGCATCTAGTAGAATATGCAAAAGATGACTATGCTATTGTCTGAATTAGAATAGACAGATACAAGCAACAGAGAACCTCCGGCATGCTGCTGGACGGCTCGAAAGGGGGCAGCTCACTGTGAAGTCTCAGTCCAAGATCAAGTATGCGCGCCCGGCGGGTAACTAGATGCACCTGCCTCAGATCCTGTACAATTAAGTACAAAAGTATAGTATGAGTACATAAACAACATGTACCCAGTAAGTATCCAGTCTAACCTCGAAGAAGTAGTGACGAGGGGTCGACTTAGACACTTACTATGGGCTAACAATAATATAATTAAAGTGATATGCTAAGCATGGATATCGTGAACAATACTGAAAGCTCAATAATACAAAGTGGTAACTTCTTCTTTCAAAATATAATTTCAATTTCAGTCATATCATTTAACAGCTCATACTTCAAGACATTTAAGTTGTATAAATCACGGAGAGTTTCAAATAATCAACATGCGCAAATTATGCCGAGGTCGTACGGCCCGGTCCAACATAATATTAAACTGTGCACTGCCAGAGGGTCAAACGGCTCAAACCGTAGATGCATCTATTTACTACCGAGGCACTCGGCCCGATCCACAAATAACAGTTATTTTTAAGAAAAGACAATTTCTCATTTACAGTCAAGTATCTCATACAAATCTTCAAGTAAGTGGGTATAACCTCCTATTGTTCTTTTATCAATTTACAACATGACTTAAGTGATTATATTAGCAATTAAGGGTGCAAACATTTCAAATATGGCATGATACGCGTCTTAAACTACCCGGACAATAGCATAATAGTAGCTACGCACGGACTCTCATCACCCCGTACGTACGTAGCCCCCACAAATAGGTACAAACATTCATTTAATTCACCTATGGGGTTAATTCCCTCTTACAAGGTTAGAAAGGAGACTTACCTCGTCTCGAAGCCTACTTCCCAATTCAAGAACGCGCTCAAACCTTGAAATTTGACGCCAAACGACTCGAAACTAGTCAAACATTACATAACCAATCAGTCTATGCTCAAAAGTTCATACTTTCCACTATTAAAGTGATTACCCAACCCAAATTGCAAGATTTCTAAAATTCATCCCCAGGCCCACATGCTCGAATTCCGGAAATTTTTGAAGAAAGTTGTTACCCATAACCTTAGGAACATAAATATACGATTTTCACTACGTTTCATAATCAATTTCGTGGTCAAATCTCATTTTTATCAAAAACTTAGGTTTTCCACTAAACCCTTGATTTTCACTAATATTTACATGTTAATCTACCCATAATCTAGGTGTTTAACTCACATTTGGTAGGAATTACTTACCTCCAAAAGCTAGGTCAAAATCCCCTCTTTGGGAGCTCTCCAATCGCCCAAGTATGTAAAGAATAGGAGAAAAATGCCTAACTCCCATATTAAATGAAGTGCACTGCCCCAGCAATTTTTGCACATGCGGTGCGTTGGCCGCATCTGCGGTCCCGCTTTTGCGGATGAAGGTACGTTTCTGCGGAATTGGTTGGACCGGCTAGGTTCGCTTCTGCGGACGGGCTCCCGCTCTTGCGATCCCCCTCCTATGAAAAGGGCGCCGCATCTACGGAACCTGGGCTGCCCTCCTTGGGCCGCATCTGCGAGGCCTGGCCCGCACCTGGGAGCTCGCACCTGCGGTTGACCAAACTTTTAACTTGGTCCGGGCCTCGTCCGATTGATGCTCGGGGGCCCCGCCCGAACGTACCAACAAGATCAGAATCATAAAACGGACTCGCTCGAACTCTCGGAACGCCCGAAACAACATTAAAACTAAAAATCACACCCTAAAACCAGTTGAATCAAACTTAAGAACTTCAAGTTCTTCAATTTACTTCCAATGCGCCGAAACGTACTTATACTACTCGGAATGACACCAAATTTTGCGTGCAAGTCTTAAATGACATTACAGAACTATTCCTGGTCTCGGAATTTCGTTTGGAATTCGATATCACCAAAACCCGCTCCAAACCAAATTTAAAGAACTTAAAAACCTTCAAGAACCAACTTTCACTATTAGGCACCAAAACGCTCCCGGGTCATCCAAAACCCGATCTGGATATACGCCCAAGTCCGAAATCACCATACAAACCTATTGCAACCGCCAAATCCCGATTCCAAGGCCATTTACTCAAAATGTTGACCGAAGTCAAACTTGGCCTTTTAAGCCAACCTTAAGGAACCAAGTGTTCTGATTTCAACCCAAACTCTTCCAAATCCCGAACTAACCATCCCCGCAAGTCATAGATCAGTAAATAAAAGTACGGCAAGTCTTATATAAGGGAACATGGTTCTAGAAAGCAAAAGGACCAGTCGGGTCGTTACATAAATCTTAAAGATTACGAGTGTACAACTGCATTGGTCTATGTTAAATGACTAAGTGTAAATGGCAAGTACATAAAGAAAGGGGGTCCTTAATTTTTTAGCCTGAAGGATCACCCCGTGCAACATAAATAATACTTCGCAACTCCCTTAAGGTAAGGGTTGCTCATGTTATTCAGCAGGCACAGACTATCATCTCCTGCTACCTAATTACTATGATGAAGTTGTTACTTAAAGGCGTTCTAGGTCAGTTCTAAATTATATCCTATACGTGCACTACCCGTCCCATGCTTATGGTCCAGGAGGCTTTGGACCTACTGTTAGGTAGTTCTAGACTCACCTTAGGTTTCTCAAAATAATAGAACTAAGCGACATTCAAAATAGATAGGACTTCACATAAAGACAATTAAAGGCCCAGGTTAGCCTCCACACATAAACAATAAATGCACCCGGGCAGTTTGGCAGTACATAGATTCATAATCGAGACTTAGAGTCCTATAGGCATGGTTTCTAGGTGATTCTGAATTCCAGTATCGCATATGCAACATTATTGTTCTAAATGGCTTAGGCGAGGAGGCAGTACACCGCTTGCAGACTCAGGATTATTAGCATTGATTTTATAAATAGGCGTCTTAGGCGAGTGACACTGTCTTATAGTCATGATTCCTATTAGTCGCATGACTAAATAGTGAAACAACCTTTAAGGTCTAATATTAACAACGTCGATCCCATAAATAATTCTTATGTGGGTGACAGCATCCTATAGGCAAGATTCTTGACAATTGACAACTATTCTCAATTTTATAACACTTTACTCCTATAGGCGTGTCATCTAGGCGGGGCAGTATAATGAAAACAATAGAAGAAGTTGATTAAAAGATTAGAGTCCTATAGTCATGATATCTGGATGGGCAGTACACTAAAATTAATAGAAGCAATTGGCCAGTTGATTATTCGAAGTCCTATAGGCATGGTATCCAAGTTAACAAAAGCATATGTTATACATCCTATAGGCATGCTGTCTAAACGCACAGTAATAACATAGAAATCAAGTATATCGATTACTAACATGTTTGAGATAGTGTACGAGTATTAAACAAATAAGGTGAGGTGTGTGCGATTCCTATAGACATGATTTCTATCAGTGTGCAGAAGTAGAGCAAGTTAAACAAAATAGCAAATAAAGCACGTAGACCCTACAGGAATGTTCTCTACCCTTAATGCAAGAATAAAGTACACCCATTCCCCAATTTCACTAACGCCCCAATTATTTGTTTACAAATCATTACAAGCCCAAAATAAAAAATACATGCTCGAATATTACTAGCTAAAATCAGTACAGGCCCGAAGAGGAATAACCCAGCAACTTCAAGGTCTTTCAGTGATCTCATTCTTCACACAAAATAGTAAACCCAGGTCTAGGTACACCCCAGGACATTAGAGTGTATCAGCTGCATGACTCGAACACAGACCCATACCAAGGCTGAAGGGGGACCTAACTTACCCAGCAATGCCAAACATAACCATATGAGTAACAAATTGTACATAAATTAATCAGACCACTTGAAGTCCACATACTTAGCTCCTAGGACTGTGACTATCAGTAGTTTAAATCAGAGCAGGTAAATTGGATCACACAAAGTTATATACATAAGATGCTAGAAGTTCAAAAGACAAGATGGAACATCAAAAACTAACAGACAGTCCCAAGTAGAGTTTCAGGATATAATATTATCTAAGATCAACTTAAATACAATCTTGACAGAGGAATCTTGTAGAGTCACAAACAGAAACAAGTAAGATTTCTACCATGAGGGTCTAGTGCAAATATGATCAATAACAAACAGGCTGATGAACATAGTTTGGAACAATCTACTCAACTGGACATGGGGACTTTAACATTATCAATCATACACGAAGGTTTAAATAGCACCAGGACTCATAATGGGCAAGGATATGTCAAATATAAGTTAACAGGACTAGCCTGAACTAGGCTTAATCACATATGAGAGAAGAGGCCAGACATGAGGTTTACCCTAAGCTCTCAAACAGTACTGAAGGGCACAGGATTGCATAAGTCAAAGCATACATTAGAACTTAAATGACATGGAAAGCAGGCCCTAGCTAAGCAGTGCAACATCACGAACTTAGCAGGTTGGACAAGAATGACTTAACAAGGTTTGAAACTCATGCATTGATTTAGCACAAAGATACGGGACAAAGCAGGGAACACACTATTTACCGTGAAAATGGTAATTACAATTCGATTTAATTTTGTGGTTCTAAAATACGTGATTTATTTTTATGCTAGTTGTTAGGAAATAGATGCTAAGTGTGAGACTAGAAAATAAGGTAAGTGTTTGAAGATGGTGTATCAAGCAAACCAAGTAGCTGAGAATCGGGGCCTCGAGGTCGAGCCAGGCGTTGGGCTCTAAACAGTCGATGGAGAACTAACAGTTCTAAGGGCCTTGGTGAGGGCTCTTTATGATCCATAATGAGTAATAAATGAAGAACACTTAATGAAACACGATAAATGTAAGAAATAAATATAAGTAACAAGATCAAAGGAGAATATGTTTAAGTTAGAGAGCAGAGAATGTTCTTGTTCTTGTATTCAATATCATGTGTTGTATCCCCCCTTACAAAATGACAAAGATCCCCTTTATATAGCAGGGGAAATCCCAACATGGTACAGATGCATTTATTACAAAGATACGCGGCTGATACAGCCATTTAATGCCACGGTACGGGCTCGTAATAGCCTAGTAGACTTGGTGAGCTTTAATCAAGTTCCTTGGGAACTTCCCGTTTTGCCATCATAACCACCGATTTATGCTGCCCGCAGTCGAGCGCTGAGAAACCTCGGGGTCTACCCTCGAGCTGAGCTTCGAGCTTCCTGGATACATGCTTATGAAGTGTCATAGTGGCCATAAAATCGGACCCTCTGATTTTCACCGTATACAGATAGTCCCCGCGTTTCTTAGAATGAAAGTGATAAGAAACGGTCTTGAACTCTCATCTCTTCCATACCACCATCATGACGTCATCCCGTCAGAGCATTGAATGCCATGACTCAAAGATAGCGCAGGGGTCGCTGTCAACACGACTATCGAGAAAAACCACAAACCGCTATTGGTTTGACCTTTCTACCCCAAACGCTGCCCATATGGCTTCTATAAATACCACAATCGTTTTGCCATTCGTACTTTTACAACATCCTCAATTTTCAGAAACTTTTTTTCTCAAAAACCTTTTTTATAACCATGGCTAGAACCTCTAGAACGGTACCTCGAAAAGAGGGCATTGCTTCTTCGTCTCACCCATCCAGGGGTAAACCAAAAGTACCCCCCAACTGTGAAACAATGTAACCCTACCGAATTCGATATTGTATCCGATTTTTCCATCGAGATTCCCCCTTCTACGCCGGGCCGATGTGAACACGTGTCTTGGTACATTAGCATGGTGACCGATACGCATAGAGTGAAAGAGGATTGCCGATGGTGGGAGGCAGTGGATGTTGAGATCCCCAATCCTGAGGAGAGCATAGTAGACCATAAAGTTGGCTTCCTCAGCGTGTATACATATCCCTTTACTCTGGGTCCGGTAGATTCTTCGGACCCTTCTTCCCCGTCGATAGATCCGGTGATTCTCAACTTCTGTCGTGAGTACCGGGTGACACTCGACTAAATCTATCCTTCTTTCTGGAGGATCGTTTATATACTCCTATATTTTTCTAACAAGGTCGGGGGTATGACCTTCACCCTTAATCATCTGATCAGACTATATATCCCCCGCCTTTTTCGAGGTTTGATCAAGTTTCACCCTCGATCTGCAAAGACGTTCTTTTCGAGCATAGATGAGGATAAGGACCGGGGGTGGATGAGCCAGTTTGTCTGAGTGAGGACTTCAGACATCATCCCGGCTAATAGGATGCCATTCTCGGAGGAGTGGAATATGGAGCGTAAGTGTCCCTACCTCGAGCACGTTTTATTGCCCTTTCTTCCATTTCTAAAAATGACCTTCTTCTGATTATGCAGCCACCGCTTGGTACCTCGGTGCGGTTCAGAACCTATCGGGATGGATCGGGCAGTTGAATTCCGCTTTCCCTTATATCGAGTGTTCTTGGCGCGACTTGGCCAGAACGCGGTGGCAGGCCAAGAACCATGGTACATTTTTTACTGCTATCTTTGTCATGTTTCCTTATGAATATATTTTGTAGTGGTAAGTTTGATGCTTCTCGCTTGCCAGGCCTCGAGGACGGAGTGTTGATGAGACTGCCTCCTGGTGGTGAGAAAGGGATCCCGAAACCCGGTAAGGATAAGAAGAGGAAGAAGGAAGCGTCAGCTGAGTCTCCCAAATCGGAGAAACCCAAAGTTCGTAGGCCTCGGACTGATGCCAAGGTCTTGACTTCGGCTGTTGTGACAAGTCCCCGCACTGAGGATGATGATGATGATGAAGGCCCCTTGGTACAAAGGACGACACGAGGCGTCAATGCTCCGTAGGTTGTTGGGCAAAAAGCCGCCGAATCGGGGGTGGTCGATATGGACCAAACCCGTGCTGAGGGGACCTTCAAGGAGAGTGCGAGCACAGTCCCCAAATTTTAAGTCGGACATGGTACAGTCCGTGTCGATGAACCCGTTGCTGGTGATTCTGGAGGGTCTGAACCCGAAATTTCTCGGGGGCAAGATGAGACCCTTAGAAAAATCCACGCCCTGGGTGGCTTTATTTTGGGCACTTCGTACTCACCGGGGGAAATTAGGGATGCACAGGACCCGGATACCGCCGGTGTGGGGGCCTCTCATGGAGGGGAAGATGTGCTCGGAGACCTCTTCGACGGTGTCGATGAGAACATTGATCTCGATGCTCCCGTCGCTCTCGAGGAGGCGGAGAGGCTTCAGCAGCAGGTGATATTTTTTGACATAACGTTTGTGCTTCAAATTTTTGCACTTGACTTTCTGACTTCTCTACTTTGTTGTAGGCTAAGAAAATGTATGAAAATGTTTTTCCTAGGCTTCGAGATGAGCTTTCGAGCAGTGAGAAGGAGCTCGAAAGGCTCACCTTGGAGCTGAAGGGGTCGGATGCCTCCTCTACCTGAAAGGGGGAGGAGTTGAACGGGCTTCGGGCGAGTTTGGAATGAGTGTGCCAGGAAAGGGCTGACCTTGCTGAGCAGGTAACACGGCATCCACAAACTCGTCTTTTATTCTTATAACTTGATGCTTATCAACTTGTTTTTCCTTTGCAGATTGGGCAAAAGGATGCCCTGGTGGGGCAGCTCCGGGAAGAGGCTGCAGCCAAGGATGCTGAGATCCTTGAGTTGAAGGGGCAGAATGATGTCGTGACCTCGGAGAGGGACCTTTTGCGAGCGGAGTTGGCATCGACCCAGGATCTTCTTCAAAGTGCTCAGAAGGAGGTTGCGGCACTATCCGTGGCCAAGTTTGAGGCCGAAGAAAATGCATCTTCATACATGAAAGATACCGCCACCGCAAATGAACGATCCAGAGAAATATCCGAGGAGGCCAAGCGGAAGCTGACTCGGGCCGTTGCTTATGCTGGTTCGCAAGCCAAAAGGGAGGATCTCGAGGAAGCGAGCGCCAAAGGCGCCGATCTCTCGGCTGAGATCGAGGAAGCCCAAATCTTGGAGGAAGAATCAGCATTTTCGGCCACTTCGGACGAGGGTTCCAGAGATGATCCAGAGAGTAGTGAGGGTGAGGAATAGGCTTATGTCATCTTCTCCTTTTCGGTTTTGTATATGAACTTTTCGCGGGAATGCTTTGTGGGGAAACCCCTTGTAAATATATTTTTGGAAATATAAAGAGATTCTTCTACTTCAAATCTTCGACCTTTTTTTATTTTGGCGCTCACGCGAGTATAGCCTTTGAATATTAATGTTGGCTCTTCGGAGCCCATACCCGGAGTAGTCAGAAACCCCGAGATCGGGCACCATCTCGAGACTAGGTTGATAGTTCTTTTAAGAGTTTAAGCTTGTAGTATCGGGATCCTCGAGACCTTGATGGTTCTCGAGCGTTGTATGACAGTGTCATTTGTGTGATATGGTTGCGAAGCGACCGGGGGGGTCGCACCAGTAAACTTCCCCAAAAAGTGGTACTGACATGGTCAAAACTAATTGGCCTTCTGAATAGGCGAATAGTCGCCGCTTGCTCTATATATGTACTTGCTCTTCCCTTATTTAGGGATTTCGCTATTTTGAGTGACTATCCCCTTTATAGAGCTCTTCTTGCTTGCGCCAATTTTCAAAGCTTTCACCCAAATCTTTACCTTTCCTTTCTTGTTTTACCATAGTCATGGCTGCTACGCCCAAATCCGTTTGTCAAGGAGAGGAGGGGTCCGCCTTTGTTCCGCACCCAGTCGATGGAACACCGCCGGTGTCTGGTAGGTTAGCCTCGAGGTGCTTTGTCTCGATGAGGGATTTTACGTTAGAGAGGCCTCCCAATGTTCAGGGCCATCGAGAGCATGCATCGAGGTTCATCTCCTCAATAGGGGAGGAACACCTCGAGGTAGTTAGAAAAGAATGCGGATGGGGAGAAAAGGTGGTACTGCAAGTACCTTCCTCGAAAGAGAGCATCGTGGCTCACGTCGTGGTGTTTTTGAACGTGTATATGTACCCCTTTACCTTGGGTACTCTCGACAGGCTTGTGATTGAGTTTTGTGAAAGATATCAGATTACCCTGGCACAAGTTCACCCGTCCTTTTGGAGGATAGTGCTGATGATAAGGTACTTTGCAGATAAAGCTGGTCTCGAGTTCACCCTCAGCCATCTTATTAGATTTTACCAGCCCTTGCATTACCAGGGCCTGATTATCCTGCGACGTTGGTCCACCCGGTCCCTTGCTGCTAGTAGTGAAGAGGATGGGGACCAAGGGTGGATGAGTCGATTTATCTGAGTGCGAATTGTCGATATTATCCCCGCGGAGTTTCTGCCATTTCCTGAGAAATGGAATTTCTCACGTAAGTGGTACACTCGTGTTATTACTCTTTTTGTCTATGACGGAGGTAGGCTCCGTAAAGACATTTTTCTTTTTCTTTTCTTCAGCGACCCCGTGGCTACCGTGCGAGGTTCCCTACCTGGCGGATTGGTCTCGGAAACTTGCAGCTTGCTCGACTTACGACGAGCGTATGTGGAGAGACCTGTCCAAGGGTAGATGGGAGGCAAAACATCACGGTACGTGCTGTGTGGCTTCTTTTCTTAGAAAGGTACTTTCTTTTGTGTATACTAGCTCCGCCACTGCAGGCATCAGAGAATTTTTTGAGATGAGATCGTGCCGCCTCGGGGAGGAGGAAGGATCATCGGCTTCGGAGCCGAGGGTTGATAACAAACGGAAGGAGTCCTCGACGGATGAGGGCGCTCATAGTGAGGCAAGCCCTACTCGGAGGCTCAAAGAAGATGTATCGGTTGAGCATGCGGCACCTGAGGCCTCTAGCCTTGGGAAATGGATCCTCCTTTGCCGCCGTCTTCCTTTCCCATCGAAGGTACTTCGAGGGATAAAGATTTTCTGTCGCCTTCTTCTTCTCCCACCGAAGGTACTTCGAGGGAGATTCGAGGCCAGGGGCCGCTCAAATCGAGTGGGATATCGAACGACCATATCCCCATCGGGAGTAGTTCTACCGGGGCTGATGAGACCAGGCCAGTAGGCGTGCGCTCAACCGTTGATGAGGCTCAGCGGCTCTATTCTATGGTGAGTTTTGGTTGACTGTATTAGCTTTTCAGCTTTGTGCTTTCATTTTCTTATCGAGCTTCCTTTTAATAGGCTTTTGACAAGCTCAAGTCTGAGTTGCTCCACCGTGAAGCCAGGTTGCGAAAAGCCTTAGAAGAGGAGAAATCCCTCAAGCTTCTTTGTGATAAAAGGGCAAGGGAGTTGGTATTCCTGCGGTACAAGGCGGGTCGAAGCCGGGACTACGAAAGCTACCTCGAAAGACAGGTAACCTTTGTTTTTGTTTCGAGGGAGCGCATGTTTCTTCTCCTTTCTTCAAAGATTAACATTTTGATATTTTAGCTGCAAAAAAAGACGGAGGACCTGGAACGCCTTTGGGGTGAAGTGGTCAGGCCAAGCACAAGTGTACTGAGTTAAAGGCTCAGGCAGATGCCCAAGTTGCAGCCAAGAAGAATGCTTTGGCCAAGGCTTCTGCCCTGGAGGTGCAAGGCTCGAGTCTGAGCTTTTGAAGATGAAGGCCGAGGTTGTTGACGCCCGAGATGAAGCTGAATAGATTCGAGTTAAGGCGGACAAGAAAGTGGCCATCTATTTAATGGATGATGCCGATGCTCGGGCTGAGTTGAGAGGGGCCTCTGATCGGGAGAGCAGAAGCAATGAGTATAGCCGGTGCAAATCTCGGAGGGAAACTCTCGAAGAGATTCATGCTAGGGGCTTCGATCTCTTGAAGGAGATAGTGCAGGTGAAGGCGGATGAATACAACGGCAAGTTCCTTTTGTCTGATGTCGAAGATAATGAAGAAGAGGCCGACGTGCCACAGTTCCCGAGGGGAGCGTAGGCTAGGCCTTGGTTTTTTGATTCTTTGTACAGTGTTCTTAGAGAACTTTGTAAATGAAGCTTTGTATACACGTATAAAAGGAAGCCTTTTGGTTTCTCTTTTCACGCATTTCCCTTTGCTTGTGTATGTCTCTTTCGGTTTTGAATTCATATGTCTGTCGATGTTCAGCAAGGTGAACTGGGCCTCGAGGCAAAAAACCTTTAGGTTTGTACCTCGGCCCTGAGGTTTATTGGGCTGGCCCGTAGGCTCTTATGCATTTTCCCTTAGGCATTTTTTAGTTAACTTGTTTCGGGCTCAGTCTTCGAGTCGGATCTCGACTCGAGCTTATTGACCCTTAAGTTTTCGAATTTTAAGCCGCCGTCTGGGCTCTTACGCGTTGGGTCGGTACGACCCTTAATTTAAGCTGGCGACAGTGGCTCTTACGCGTTGGGTCGATACGATCTTTATTTTAATCTGGCGATAGTGGCTCTTACGCGTAGGGTCGGTACTAGCTCTAGTATAGGCTGGAAACAGTGGCTCTTACGTGCAGAGTAGGTACGACCTCTAGCATAGGCTCATTTTTCCCTCGTTGAAGTTTTTTGTGTTCGTCCGACTCTTCGATGGTTCTCTAAGAACCTCGATTGCGAGCCACTTATGTAACGATGGGCGAGCACCTCGGGAGGTTTCGCTCGATGGCTGAATTATTTTGAAGCCCTTTTATTGTTTGGAGCTGATGTGATCGAAGCTCTTTTGCTTATGTCAAGGGTAGCCTGGTTAACCGGTTCTTTTCGAAGTATTTTCGAAGTAATTTGAAGGCCTGTGAGTTTTATGGCGATGGTCGGGCATCCCCGAGTCGCGTTAGTTTGGGTGGTATAGCCTTGTGACCGTAGTCATCATTTTTGGTCGTAGCCTTTTAGTCCCCGAGTGAAGCAGCTTTGGCATCTATATCGAGGGTATGCCTTTTTAGGGGTCTTACAAGTTCAAATATATAGCCTTAACTTTAAGATCGGGATTATGCCCTTTGTAAGGTCTTATAAATTTTGGCATGCCTTACTTGAGGTCTTACAGATTTGGTTACTTGGTACAAGTATAACCTATGCCTTGCTTGAGGTCTTACAGATTTGGTTACTTGGTACAAGTATAAATCATGCCTTGCTTGAGGTCTTATAGATTTGTTATTGCCTTGTGAAGGTTTTATGAGCTCGAGGTTGCCCGCATGGGGTCTTAAAGTCTCGAGTTGACAAATCGATGGGGTGACCGTCGGTGACAGTCCCCGAGACATCGAGAATTTCTTGGCTCTGGAGCCGTTTTGTGTAAAGGTGGAGTTGCCTCATTGAGGGCTTACTAGTTTGAAGTTTCCGACCCGGAGGTCGTATGGCTTTGAGTTTTTGACGTCAATCCCCGAGTCTTCGGGAAATTTTGGGCTCTGGAGCCGTTTCTTAAAAAGAATAGCGGATTTCTTTGAAGCGCATAGCGTTTTGATGGAAAAATATTCCTTGATTACTTGGCACAAGTATACATGTTCTCGTCGTTAAGGGTTTAACTATTATAAGCGGACACGGTTCATTCGACCGTTTGGCCCGATACATCATTTTCCTATTGAGACACTTTTTGGCTTATCTTGACTTCTTCGAGGGGTGATCTCCCGGGGGGATGCCCCCCAGTATTCGAGGTTGATTGAAGAGAAGCCTTGAATACTTGGTAAGTTCTCCTCGGGTAGCATATCGATGTTGCCTCGTTAAAAACCTTGCCGATAAAACCCTTCTTGGGATAAAACCCGACCGAAGGAAAAGAGTGCAACGCATGCTTTAAAACCTGAGGTCTTCAAGCTGGAAAGTGCTTCGAATTCTCCGATCGGACACCTATACACAGGTTAGTGTAAGATGTAAAATAAAAAGGGAGACGATTATACCTTAGTGGCGATGCCGCTTCGAGGCTCGATGTGCTTCAATCGTTTGCTCCGGGGACGCGGTACAGTCCTTTAGCTCCTTGGACGTTAAAGGCGTCGATGCCGACACCACATCATCCACCGCAAACATCTCTCTTGCTGCATGTTGTTCTCCGTACATAGTTTTTATTCCATCCTTATTCAGAAATTTCATCATTTGATGGAGAGTTGATGGCACCCCTCTCATGCAGTGTATCCATGGCCTTCCGAGTAAGGCATTGTATCTCATGTCTCTTTCGATGACATGAAACTTGGCATTTTGGGTTGTGCCGGCTATGCTGATCGGGAGGGTGACTTCCCCATTCGTTGTCTCGCTCGCCATGTTGAATCCATTGAGGACTCGAGATGCGGGTACGATCTAGTCGAGCAGTCCGAGCTGCTCCACCATCCTCGACCTGATAATGTTGGCCGAGCTACCTGATCCACACGTACACGTTTAATTTGAAATGTATTCACAAGAAAAGAGATTACCAGTGCGTCGTTATGAGGCTGAGACAGGGTCTCGATGTCCTCGTCGCTAAACGTGAGAGCGTCCTCGGGTATATAACCCCGAGTTCGCTTTTCCCTGGTGATGGTTATTTTTGTTCGTTTGACGATGGGTTCCTGTGGGATGTCGACTTGTCCAACAATCATGTGGATGACGTGTTATGATTCTTCTGTTTCATTTTTCCTATTCGCCTCTCTTTCCCGGAATTGATTTTTGGCTCAGTTGCCGAGGAACTCTCATAGATGCCCTTTGCTGATCAGTCGGGCTACCTCTTCTCGGAGCTGTCTACAGTCTTCGGTCCTATGACCGTGTGTACCGTGAAACTCGCATACCAGGTTGGGGTTCCTTTGTGAGGGACCTGATTGTACAGGTTTTGGCCACCTAGTTTCTCTGATTTTACCGATGGCAGAGATGATGTCTGAAACATCAATGTTGAAGTTGTATTTGGGCAATCGGGATGCCTCCGTCGGTCCTGTATGTCTATCGAATCCGACGCTGCCCACGAGTCCCGGAGGATTCTGAACTCGGTTTATCCTACGATCATTTCGGGGTATGTTATGCCTTGGGGCGTTCCTTCGATCTTCAATGTAAGGTTGATACCTTTCCTTGTTTGGTCTTGGTTCCTTTGCTAAGAGCCTGTTGGGATACACTAAGCCTGAGGGGGCTCCCAGTTGGTCGTCCTTGACCCTAATCTTTGATTGATATTGGTTTTAGACGTCCGACCAAGTCACGGCGGGATATTCTATCAGGTTCTGCTTTAGTTGCTTTGAAGCTATCGAGCTCCGTTCGTTCAAACCTTGGGTGAAGGCCTGCACTGCCCAGTCATCGGAGACTGGTGGTAATTCCATTCGCTCCATTTGGAAACGGGATACAAACTCCCGCAACATCTTGTTTTCTCTTTGTTTGATTTTGAGGTCGTCGGATTTTCCTTGTAGCCACCTTAATGGCACCGGCATGTGCCTTTATAAAAGAATCTGCCAGCATGGCAAATGAATCTATTGAATTCGGGACTAGGTTGTGATACCACATCATGGCCCCTTTTGAAAGTGTTTCTCCGAACTTCTTCAATAAGACGAATTCAATCTCGTCGTCCTTCAGGTCGTTCCCCTTTACAACATAGGTATAAGCAGTGATGTGCTCGTTGGGATCTGAGGTTCCGTTGTATTTCGCGAGATCAGGCATTCTGAATTTCTTCGAAATGGGCTTTGGAGCGGCTTTTGACGGGAATGGATTTTTTACAAATTTCATTGAATCTACACCCTTTCGGATCGGGGGTGCGCCTGGGATCAGATCGACCCTAGAATTGTATGTCTCTACTTTTTTGTCGTTGGCTTCTATCTTCTTTTCGCCCGATTCTATCCTCTTTGTCAGGTCCTCGAGCATCTTTATGATAGCGGGATCGGCTGCTGACCCGTTGTTGCTTGATCTTTCTGGTACTTGTTCGGCTCGAGGAGCCGTTTCTGGTGCTGCTGTGCTCGGAGTTTTTTGGTGGCTCTGCAGTTGAGCGATCGCCAGCTGTTCTAGGCTTCCTATTGATTCTCTTGGCATATACTGCTGTCAGTGTGGGAGCTTATATCGACGTGTTGGGCGTTGCGTGAGACCACGTCCACGAGAATTGGTTCTGGTGCGTCCTCAGGGTTTCGCGGCGGTACACCGACACCTGAAACAGCTACACCATTCTCTCCATGGTCCTCAGGACCGTTGTTCTCATGTGCGTTCACTGAGTTTGACATTCTGACCTGAAATTAGAGATTCTTTGGACAAGAAAAAGCGTGAAAGATAACTTGCCTTATGTAGTAAACCAGCAAGAAAACAATCACTATTATTTTTAGCCCCACGGTGGGCGCCAAACTGTTTACCATGAAAATGGTAATTACAATTAGATTTGATTTTGTAGTTCTAAAAATACGTGAGTTATTTTTATGCTAGTTGTTAGGCAATAGATGCTAATTGTGAGACTAGAAAATAAGGTAAGAGTTTGAAGATGGTGTATCAAGCAAACCGAGTAGCTGAGAATTGGGGCCTCGAGATGGCTTATACGGGGCCTCGAGGTCGAGCCAGGCGTTGGGCTCTGAACAGTCGATGGAGAACTAACAGTTCTAAGGGCCTTGGTGAGGGCTCTTTATGATCAATAATGAGTAATAAATGAAGAACAATTAATTAAACACGATAAATGTAAGCAATAAATGTAAGTAACAAGATCAAAGGATAATATGTTTAAGTTAGAGAGCAGAGAATGTTCTTGTTCTTGTATTCAATATCATGTGTTGTATCCCCCCTTACAAAATGACAAGGATCCCCTTTATATATCAGGGGAAATCCCAACATGGTACAGATGCATTTATTACAAACATACGCGGCTGATACAGTCATTTAATGCCACGGTACGGGCTCGTAATAACCTAGTAGACTTGGTCAGCTTTAATCAAGTGCCTTGGGAACTTCCCATTTTGCGATCATAACCACCGATTTATACTGCCCGAGGTCGAGCGCTGTGAACCCTCGGGGTCGAACCTCGAGCTGAGCTTTGAGCTTCCTAGATACATGCTTATGAAGCGTCATAGTGGCAATAAAATCGGACCCTTTCTGATTTTCACCGTATACACACACATTGATTCACAAGTAGCAAGGAAAGCATGCTTGGGCTAATAACATGATCACCAGTTAACTATAGAAAAGTATTAAGTTGCACATGAATGCCTAAACAAGAATTAGAGCAGGTTCTAGGCATGATATAACTCATCACAAGTGTACAGAGCCAAGTAAGAAGCCAAACTCAGAATAAACAACAGTATTAAGCATTCGAGCACATGCATTAGCAAGTAGGCTTAAGAAAACAGAATCAAGGCAATAAATAGGCAAGTTTGACTACTAGAAGGTATAGAGCCTCAAGAAGAGCTTCAAAGTATATAATGGCATGTTGGTTCATAAAAAAAAATCTCAGAGACATGGATATGCAGAGCAGGAATTCAAACGAAAAGAAATAAAATTCAAGAGTCATAGGTGCTTACCAGTTATAGATTAATGAACAAGTAAACAAGAGAATAATTTTAGCAACACTCCAATGTCAATAGCAAAACGAACAGTAGAACCCAGGAATCTCAGTGTGTCAAAGTTCCCATGGGTTCCGAATGAACCTCGGACAGTGCTCACATAGAGAAAGGTTCGATAATCAGATTTTGGTGGCCTTGGCTTCAGCCGGCCAAGAGATTCAGCCTCAGAGTAATATAAGACGAGTAAGAATAAGAGAGTAGTAGTAATTTTAGTAATTCAGAGTCTGTCTAAAAGGGAAATTGGGGAGGGATTATATAGTGGTATAAATCGAACAAACAAACAAACATGGAAAACAATTAATCAGACACAAATAAGGAAAGAAAATATCATATGTAATTAATAATAGAACCGGTAAAGGAAAAAATTGAAATTTCAAACCCTAGTTCGACAGAAATAAAAGAATCGACATAAGATCTTGGTGAATCAGCCTCATATCACCTTTTTATGAACGTATATAGACGAAATACCATCTAGATATTGAAGATTGAAAACGATTAAACATAACTCAGGGCCTGGTACTTGCCAAAAATTGGCAAGTCCTAGGTGATACCATAATCGTGTAAGTAACAAGATGACTGTATACGGTCGAAATCGGAGAGCTCGATTTCGAGGACTTAACGGTACCTCGGGCTCGAGTTTGGGCAGCACAAAGTAAAGACCAGATCTGACTGGAAAATACATACCTCGAGGGAGCAAATCGGAGACCCATCATGATCTATCTCGAGGGCAGTACAATTTCAATGACACTCAAGAAAGAGCGGGAATTTCTCAAGGACACGTGGATCAGGGCATAAATTATGGGATAAGATTTGTACGAATTAGTACAAGTTCGTACTAGGTTATTATACAGCAACACTAATAGAATTCTTTACCATAATTGGGAACGTACCATATTAGGGTTTTCCCCTCCTATATAAAGGGGACCCAATCATTTTGTAAAGACAGACCTCATTCACTGCAATAGAATATTCTACTCTGCTTTTCTCGTCTACTGTGCTCCACAATTGTTCTTCAGCTTTATTGTTTTTAATTTATTGTTCATACTTTATTTGCTCTTAACTGACCTCGAGGCTCCCGAGATAATCGAGCTCGAGGTCCCCGTTGCTCTAACAACACTGGTTTGTTTCATCAATTGTTCTTACTTAAACCTAATATCACTTGTATATTCACTAGTATTGGAATAAATCACATATCTTTAAAACCACAAATCACCTTTAATTGTTACTTACATTTTTCGAGGAAAACAGTGTTGCGCCCACCATGGGGCTAAAGATAATAGTGATTATTTTAGTGCTAGTTTTTTGATAACACACGTTATTCTTCACACTTTTTCTTGTCAAAGATTCTTTGATTTCAGGCTAAGATATGTCTAGCTCAACAAACGCACCTGTACATGGAAACGACGGTCTCGGATCCCATGGAGAAAACAATGCAACAGCTGCAGGGACCGGTGTGCTACCGCTAAACCCTGGGGTAGCACCAGCGCCAAACCCCGTCGATGTTGGTTCACACATTGCCATGAACGTCGATTTGGACACTGATGTCGAAGGAAGTGTACGCGGAGGGGATCAACCTGACGCTCAAAGGACACAGGATCAAGGAGAAAGAGAAGTTAGTCTACAAGTGATTTTGGAGATGTTGCAAGCATAACAAGTTGCTATCGCTCAATTACAGAGTCGGCAAAAGACTCCGAGTGTGGCTGGGCCAGAAAGCGCTCATCGTGTTGAGCCAACCTCGGAGAGATCAAGCAACAAAAGCTCGGAACTGACCCCACCGTCATGAGAATGCTCGAGGAACACACGAAGAGGATCGAGTCAGGAGAAAAAAGGATTGAGGACAACGACAAAAAGGTGGAAACATACAACTCAAGGGTCGACCAAATACCGGGAGCACCTCCGATTTTGAAAGGACTGGACTCGAAGAAGTTCGTGCAAAAACCATTCCCCCAGAGTGCGGCTCCGAAGCCCATCCCGAAGAAGTTTCGGATGCCAAACATCCCAAAATACAAAGGGACCACTGATCCTAACGAGCACATCACCACATATACGTGTGGCATAAAAGGAAATGATTTGGAAGACGATGACATTGAGTCTGTTTTGCTAAAAAAGTTTGGGGAAACTCTGTCTAAAGGTGCCATGATTTGTTACCATAAATTACCCCCGAACTCTATTGATTTGTTTTCCATGTTGGCAGACTCATTTGTAAAGGCACATGCCGGTGCCATAAAAGTCGCAAGAAGGAAGTCCGATGTATTCAAAATAAAGCAAAGGGAGAACAAGTGCTGAGGGAATTTGTCTCCCGCTTCCAGTCAGAACGAATGGGGTTACCACCAGTCTCCGATGACTGGGCCGTACAAGCTTTCAATCAGGGGCTAAATCAATGATGTTCGATAGCTTCGAAGCAGATGAAGCAGAACTTGATCGAGTATCTCGTCGTGACTTAGGCAGATGTGCATAACAGGTACCAATCAAAAATTAGGGTCGAGGATAATCAGTTGGGACCCCCTTCGGGCTCAGTTTATCCAAGCAGGTTACTGGCAAAGGAGTCAGGAAATGTAGGCAAGGGGCCAATGTCGAATAAGGAAAGATATCAGCCATACATCGAGGATCGAAGGAACATTCCAAGGCGTAACATACCTCGGAATGATCCAAGAGCAGATCGAGGTCAAAGTTCCCGGGGACTCATGAGCAAAACTGGGTTTGATAGGCATTTGGAACCGGTAGAGGCGCCCCGATTGTCGGAGTACAACTTCAGCGTCGATGCCTCGAATATTGTCTCAGCCATCGGCAAAATTAGAGATACTAGATGGCCCAAGCCTATACAGACTGATCCTTCTCAGAGGAACCCCAACTTGATGTGCAAGTATCATGGTACTCATGGGCATAGGACCGAGGAGTGCAGGCAGCTTAGAGAGGAGGTAGCCCGGTTGTTCAACGAGGGGCATCTTGGTGAATTTCTCAGTGACCGAGCCAAGAACCATTTTCGAGAAAGAGATGTAAACAGGAAGAATGAACCTGAAGAACCACAACATGTCATTCACATGATCATCGGTAGAGTCGACGTCCCACATGGACCTATATTCAAACATACCAAAGTATCCATCACAAGGGAGAAACGGACTCGGGACTACATGCCCGAGGACACCTCACATTCAACGAGGAAGACATCGAGGCCTTATCTCAGCCTCGCAACGATGCACTGGTAATTTCTATCCTTTTAAATAAAGTTCAAGTTAAATGTGTTCTCGTGGATCTAGGTAGTTCGGCAAATATAATCAGGTCAAGGGTCGTGGAGCAGCTCGGGTTGCTCGGTCAAATCTTACCAGCATCTCGAGTCTTGAATGGCTTCAACATGGCAAGTGAAACAATGAAGGGAGAAATCATCCTCCCAGTCAACGTGGTCGGAACCATACAAGACAACAAATTTCATGTCATCGAAGGTGACATGAGGTATAATGCTTTGCTTCGAAGGTCGTGGATCCATAGCATGAGGGCGGTGCCATCGACCGTTCATCAAATGATGAAGTTCCCAACAAAGGATGGCGTGAAAACAGCATATGGAGAGCAGCATGCAGCTAAGGAGATGTTTGCAGTACACTACTTGGCACCGGTATCGACGTCATCCACATCGGAAAAGTCAAAGGACGAACAGGTGGCCAAATAGCAATCACAGCCCATACCTCAGTTGAGCTCGAGGGACAGGTGTTCGATGAACAGGTGATCGAGGACGAAGAAGAAGATTTCCTCATCCCCCAAGACTTCGTTGTCCCCGAGGAATCGGATGCGATGAAGTCCATGGTCAAAGAACTCGAGCAGGCCATATTGATCGAGAATCTTCCGGAACGAAAGGTATACCTGGGGACGGGGTTATCCCCCGAACTCAGGATAAAACTCATTCAATTTCTTATCGATAACATTGATTGCTTCACCTGGTTCCACTTAGATATGACAGGAATCCCACTGGAGATAACTACCTATCGACTAAGTGTCGATCCCAAATTTAAATCGGTGAAGCAAAAGAGGAGACCTCAGTCCGAGGTAAAGCATGCATTCATCAAAGACAAGGTAACCAAACTTCTCAAGATAGGATCCATTAGGGAAGTAAAATATCCCGAATGGCTAGCTAACGTAGTGGT
>NC_031997.1:26615218-26648353 GCF_001879085.1 Nicotiana attenuata
TGGACAAGGATCTATCTTATGTTGAGGAGCCAGTGGCGATATTGGAAAGGCAGGTTCGAAAGCTGAGGTCAAGGACCATTGCATCAGTGAAGGTTCAGTGGCGGGGTCAGCCGGTCGAGGAGGCGACTTGGGAGACCGAGCAGGATATGCGCAGCCGTTACCTCACCTTTTCACCACTTCAGGTTTGTCTCTATGCTCATTCCAGGACGAACGAATATTTTAAGAGGGGGAGGATGTAACGACCCGGCCAGTCGTTTTAAGAATTAATGCCCTAATCCCCTATTAACTGCTTTCCCCGTGTTTGTTTCTGCTACTTTGATTTGCTGGGATGATTTGTTTCGAGTTTCAGAGTGTTTTGAGACACTTAGTCTCCAAAAGAGAGTTTAAGCTTTAGAATTTGGACCATAGTCGGAGCAGTGTGAAGACAGCCTCAGAATGGAATTCCATCAGTTTCTTAAGCTCTGTTGGGTGATTTCGGGCTTAGGGGCGTGCTCGGATTATGTTTTGGAGGTTTATAGCTTATTTAGGATTGAAATACCGAAAGTTGAATTTTTGAAGTTTTCGGTTCGATAGTGAGATTTTGATATCGGGGTCGGAATGGAATTCCGGAAGTATGAGTAGCTCCGTAGTGTTGAATGTTATGTGCATGCAAAATTTCAGGTCATTCTGATGAGGTTTGATAGACTTTTTGATCGAAAGCAGAATTTGGGAGTTTTTGGAGTTCTTAGGCTTGAATCCGATGTTAATTTGGTGTTTTGAGGTTTTTTTGAGCGTTCCGAAGGTTGGAAAAAGTTTGAATGGTGTTTTAGGATTGGTTGGCATGTTTGGTTGAGGTCCCGAGGGCCTCGGGTGTGTTTTGGATGCTCAACGGGTCATTTTTGGACATAGAGAAGTTGCAGATTTTTCTGTTGTTGTGTTGCATAGAAAACCTTCATCACGTTTGCGAGAGGGTTCTCGCGTTCGCGTATAGCATCTAGGTGAAGATGCTGAATCATGATTCACGTTCGCGAAGGTATAGGCCCTTTGGTCTTCGCGTTCGCGACATGGTCATATAGTTCGCATAGGGTCCGCCAGTGTAAGCTACGCGTTCGTAAGTGGACCCTCGTGTTCGCGAAAAAGGAAGACTGGCCAGTGGATTTTTATGCATTGCGTTCGCGACAATGGTCTCGCGTTCACGCAGAAGAACGCGTCTGGGCAGAACATAAATTTCAAAATCGGGGGTTTTGAGTTCACATCACAAAATTGAATTGGGAGCTCGGTAGGAGGTGGATTTTGGAGAGATTTCTGGAGGAAGTTTGTGGGTAATGATTCCTAACTCCTTTTGTCTTATAACCCACTAATCTAAACATGAATTCATCATCTAATTTTGGATTGAATTTTGGGAAAAATGGAATAGAGTTCTTCAACTAAGATTTCGAGTTTTGATTGGGAATTTGACATTGGATTTGGATAATTTTGGTATGGTTAGACTCGTGAGTGAATGGGGGTTCATAATCCATAACTTTTACTCGGTTCCGAGACGTGGGCCTGGGGGACTTTTTGGGCGATTTTCTTAATTTTGCGTGTTAGCTTTGAATTAATTAGTGGAATTAGTTACTTGTAGTTATATTTACATTATGCAATTTATTTGAATAGATTTTGGCCATTTGGAGTCAAGTGCTCGTGGCAAAAACGTGATTTCAAGTTGATTGAGCTGGTTCGAGGTAAGTGGCTTGCCTAACCTTGTGTAGGGGAACTCCCCTTAGGATTTGGTACTGTTGATATATGAAATGCCTTGTACGTGAGGTGACGAGTGCATACATCTGCTAATTGTTGACAATTTTGTTTTCGTTAAGTAACTATAACTGTGTTTTCTTCCCATTTTATACTACTTACAATTTAAGCCTACTGTTAGCTTAGGGAAGCATGTGTAATTGACTTGATTGCTTTACTTGCTCAAATTGCTTTATTTGAATTCTGTGCAGCATGCTAGGCTAGAAATACCTGTTTTACCTTGGTATGAAATTGGATTGACTTGAATACTCTTCGTGTTGCTGTTGTGTGTTTACTTTGGGACTACAGGCGATATCCCGGTAGATCCCCCTTGCCTGTTATTTGGGAATACGGATTGATATTCCGGTAGATTCCCCTGCACATTTACATTTTAACTACGGGACTGCACCCGGTAGATTCCCCCAGTACTGCGTATTTACATTTGGGACTATGGATCGGTATTCCGGTAGATCCCCTTGCACTATGAGTACTACGGAACGACACCCGGGAGATCCACTGGATATTTACATTTGGGGACTACAGGGCGGTATCCTAGGAGATTCCCGGTTGCTATCTCTGTGTGGAGTTATGTTCTTATCTGTAATTTTCTCTCTGTTGTATTTGTTGTTATTCTTATTATCCCGTGTTACTTTATACTGTTAGCATTTAATTATACTGTCGTATTCTATACTGTTTTACCTAGTTTTATATCTATAATCAGTATGGCCCTGACCTTCCTCGTCACTACTCGATCGAGGTTAGGCTTGGCACTTACTGAGTACCACTGTGGTGTACTCATGCCCTTTCTGTGCATGTTTTTCATGTGCAGATCCAGGTTCTTCGGATCAGCCCTACTATCCTTGAGGCGAGGCGATTCTTCAAAGACTTTGAGGTATATCTACCGCGTCCGCAGACCGAGGAGTTCCTCTCCATTCTCGCTTGTAGTTATAGCCCTTCTGTATTTCTTTGGATTTAGACATTCTGGAGTTAGAGCACTATGTGGTATTCATAGCTTGTGATTTCATATAATGAAACATGCTCGATAGGTCTGTACTTACGCTTCGTATTCCATTCCTTAGGGAACGGCATCTTTTCAGCGGGAATCAGGTTGGAGGTCCTGACTTGAACGAAGCGGCTCATCCACCCTCGGTCTTTATCCTCATCGATGCTAGCGAAGAAAGACTTCGGAGATCGACGTTGCAATTTTATTAGACCACCTCGATAGAGACGAGGGCTGTATAATCTGACCAGATGGTCGAGGGTAAAAGACATCCCCTCGACTTTGCTCGAAAAGTACCTAATTAGGTTAACAATCCGCCAGAAGGAAGTATAAATTTGGCCGAGTGTTACTTGGTATTGTCGACAGAAATCGAGGATCACTGGGTCTAGAAAAGGCAAAGAAGGATCTACGGGACCTAAGGTAAATGGGTTATGTGTATTACGCTAGGTACCCCGCTTTGTGAGTGATAAATGATCCCTCCATCAGTTGAAGGGATTTCTTTCCACGTGCAACTTCATCTCCCCAAAAAAAAAAAAAAAAAAAAAAAAAAAAAAAAAAAAAAAAAAAAAAAAAAAAAAAAAAAAAAAAAAAAAAAAAAAAAAAAAAAAAAAAAAAAAAAAAAAAAAAAAAAAAAAAAAAAAAAAAAAAAAAAAAAAAAAAAAAAAAAAAAAAAAAAAAAAAAAAAAAAAAAAAAAAAAAAAAAAAAAAAAAAAAAACAAAAAAAAAAAAAAAAAAAAAAAAAAAAAAAAAAAAAAAAAAAAAAAAAAAACAAAAAAAAAAAAAAAAAAAAAAAAAAAAGAAAAACAATTTTTTAAAAAAAAGGCAATCTGCCTTCACTTTGTTTTGAGTTCGGTTATTTAAGCTAATATATGAAGACATGGGTTCAATCATTGTTGGAACCGAAGCAGGCTTGTCGACCTTGGAATTGGAAGACATATCACAAAGCCCGGGGGTACACTCCTCAACGTGAGGAGGTACCACCATTTTGTCTTCGACGGGCGTTGAAGACGAAGAGGCCTTCTCTTTTTGTGGAACTGTCTTAGAAGTTTTTGCCATTTTTGTTGTGAAAATTCAGAAGAAGGAGAAGGAGCTAGTTAAAAATGGGCACAAGGAAGGATAAGTGCAGAGAGATTTGATGATATTGTAAAAGTAAAAGTTTGAAGAATGAAGGATTGAAGAGTATTTATAGAGGCTGTCTAAGTGTGTTGGAGAAGCTTAAAGGACGACCAATAGCCGTCATTTCAGTAAAAGGCTTTTTCGAAAAACTGTGTAGGCGTAACTTTTGCACGACTTTTCAGTCACACGGACCGCTAACCTCACTAGACTGACATCGTGATTGGGACATCGAAGGGGCGAGAATCAGATCGTTTCTTATCTTTTCATTCTAAGAAACGCGGGGACTATCTATAAAGACAGACCTTATTCGGTGCAATAGAACATTCTACTCTTCTTTTCTCGTCTACTGTGCTCCACACTTGTTCTTCAGCTTTATTGTTTTTACTTATTGTTCATACTTTATTTGCTCTTAACTGACACCGAGGCTCACGAGATAATCGAGCTCGAGGTCCCCGTTGCTCTAACAACACTGGTTTGGTTCATCAATTGTTCTTACTTAAACTAATATTACTTGTATATTCACTAGTATTGAAATAAATCACATATCTTTAAAACCACAAATCACCTTTAATTGTTACTTACATTTTTCGAGGCAAACAATGACAGAATGCTGTCGCGCCCCCTTTTTTCCCCCCTCTCGCGGGGAGAAGTCCGGGTTTCGACATTCACGGGGTGTAATGACTCATTTCCTTTTTGGGAATTGGGTATTTGAAGAGTCTCCACCTAACGGATTAAGGTGCATTAGGGCACCTAGAGTAATTAACTCATGGGCTGGTTTGCATTACCAGAGATTAGGGTAAGGGCTCGAAATAACCTCGAGGGGAAGGTGTTAGGCACCCCTCTTGATCCACAACTGTGGGTCCCGGCCGAACTTACATTCACAAATCAATCCATTACAAGTAAATAGTTGAATCAAATAGGTCACAAGTAAAGCACGTTAGAGTAACTCAAGTAGTAAGATAAAGTTTCGAACAAGTTGTAAAACAAAGTTTTAAAGAAAAAAAAGAGGAGTCCTAGGTTGGTTATCCTATAGGATCACATCAGTACAATGCCCAGTAAACACTCCTTAGAAAGGGGCTACGCGTGGCATTAGCGCACCGGTCATCATATCCATATCTACCCTTCCCATCCCCTTAGTGGTCATGCAAAGCGAGTGTTGGTCAGCGATCTCTTGCGTGCTGCTACCCGTCCCTTCTTAATGGTCTTGGAGGGAGTTAGGACCTCTACCTATAGGTGGTTCTAGATGTACCCCTAAGGTTTTAAAAGGTCAAAATTTTAAGGCGACAGTCAAAACATGTAGGAATTTACACATAATGGAAGCAGATAAGAGGCTCAAAATTTCCTCCTCAAGTAAATATACAAGCAGTACGACTCAAACACAGTCAAGGTCTTTATCAATCAAAGTCCTAAAGCAGGATCTCTAGGTGACCATGCAGAAACCAACAAACCCTTTTAGGTTCAAAAATTATACCCTAGCAGTTGCCTAAGGACTCTTTTAAAAGTTATTAGAATCATAAACATTAAATGACGGAGAAAAAGCTTCAGGGGAATGCAGTTTTGAAAATGCCCTAAGGCTTGCCTATATGCAGTACACTGTGTCTATATTAATGCAGAAACAACAGGTTTTCGAGATAGACTCCTTTAATACCTATAAGCATGGTATCTAATGGGATTGATTCAATTTTAAAAGAACTTGTTTCAGAAAATGTTAACGCTTAGTAAGACCAACTTTAGAAATGAACTAGGCGTAATGAAATTAATTTATTAGGCTAAATTAAATTACCAGACAGAATTGCGAGTATAGATCCCTATAGGCATGATATCTAGGCGTATTACTGATTTTAGTCGATTTGCAGCAACATACAGAAAGACTTACTAAAACTGAATCGGAGTTGAGTCCTATAGGCATGGCATATACTGATTTAAGACATGATGGTTTGGAGCCTATGAACATGGTTTTAAATATGGCAAAATGCAGAACCTTAGGCACATGATTTCTACTGATGCAAACTAAATTAGAAGTGAGATCCTATAGACATGATTTCAATTAGGCAAAGTAATCAGATTTAAAAGCATAAATCCCTATGAGCATGTTTTCTATTAAGTAAAGCAGGCAGATTTTAAAAGTGAGATCCTAAGAGCAGGATTTCTACCCATATTACCCCATAAAGTATACATCTACCCACCCTTTTTACTAAATGCCCCAAATATCTGTTAACAAATTATTACAGGCCAATGAATGAATTACAGAAGTAAAATAGAAAATCAAGAAGCTATTCTATAGGGAGCCTTCAATTAGGCCCAAGTTTCCCAAAGCCTCCAATGGTCTTATAAACCTCAATTCCATAGAAAAATCAGAGTCTAGGTGCATCAAAGTTTCCTAAGGGCCTCAAGAACCCCGGGCAATGCTTACACCTAGACTTAGCAACCAAGAATTGAACCAGTGCAGTGTGGAAAGTCCAGCCTCAGTATGCCAGAGTTCAGAGGGCTCTCAAGAGGATCCCAAGGCTGTACACATACTAGAGGGGGCAGAACTTATTGACTAAGAATAAAGTGGAAGTGCAAGACACAAGTTGAAAAGGGTTATTAAAGACTGTATTGAAAAGTCTGTTTTGAAAGCAATTAGTAAAGCAACAAAGATTGTTTCAAAAGAGGTTGGAGTAGTAAACAAGCTTAAACACCTTAAGAAAAGATCACACACAGCTAGTTTACATAATTCAGCAGTCATACAGGGGTCAAGGGAGTTGGGGATACATAGACATTTGGCTGCACAACCCAGCAAAGATCTTAAGATTGGTTTGGACATGCTCAGAGATAGTTGACTCTGGCATAATCACACACCAGTCAGGAGAAATACAAACACACAGAAGGGGTGATAAGGATTTGGGGATTCATAGGATGGTAAGCGCACAAGAAGTAAAGACAACTGTCAAGGCATGCTTTGAAACAGATAAGGGGAATACATTGATCTAAAGGGAAGGGGAGACATAGTAGCATGCTGATAATGTAACTTAACTACAAATTTTACAACAAAACCACAAGTAGAAGTAAGCTAGAAATAAATGAAACTGAAACAATAAGAGAAACATATTGTTGTTGGAGCTTTAAATCAAAACCATGACATACCAGTGAAGGTAGAAGTAAGCAGAATGAAAGAACCAAAGAGCACAGATGATTAGCCTTGGCTTGCAGCCGGCTAATAGTAGCAAGTAGCACAAGAGAGAGGGAGAGCAGAGATTTTTAGTAAGAGGAGTAGTTTTTGAAAACCAAGTGTTCGTCCCTGTTAATGAAAGACTTAGGGTATTTATAGTTTTGAAAATAGGTAGAAAATAAGGTAACAAGTAAAGGTTTAGCACAATTATGGAAGTAATCACAATTAGAATCCAATTAATACAAGTACTCCCCTTTAATCAAGGAATCACAGCTTAAACTGATACCAACAGGGATAATCAAGGAAAGAAAATCAGTTGAGGAAGACTGATTTTTACCATATAAAGGATAGTAAAAGTATAGAGCATATGACTGAGTCTAAGTACAGAATATACCAATTAAGGAAAGGAAGCAGTAAGAGTGAAGTACCACAGCAAATAAGGAAGCGGAATCAGTCAATTTAAACAGACGAGTAGAACTTTAGGGTTTTGAAAGAAAATCTTGCAACAAACCATGAATTAAGGAAATCAGAATCAATCAAAAGGGAGTCATGACTCTGCACTTCAACATATAAATAAAGAAGAACGAACAGGCGTAGCAAACAGGCAAAGTCAGCCATATAGACAGAAAGAAGCAAGAGATGAGCAAACACAATCATACTGAAGTGACATAAGCAAGCTAAAGACTCGGTAGAAAACCCATTCGAAGCATGGTAACCAACAGAAACTTAACAAAATCAAGTAGTCATGCTAACACACAGACCCAAAGCAAAGAAAGGTCTTAAAAGTTAGGGCTTTTAACAGAGTCGAGTTAAAAACAGTAGGAACATAGGATCAGTCCAAATAAGCAATGAAAGAGGTTTAATCATAAAGAAAATCGATTAAAACAAGCGTAGAAGGAACTCCGAGAAAAGCCTAATTTTGAAAGAAGGCAAAATAGTTTAAAAATTGAGGATCTTTCAGAAGAAGTTCGAGAATAGTGCAAATCATAGGAAGAAACAGACTTAAAGCATTAAAAATAACACAGATCTAAGAGATTCAAACGAGAGTTAGGGTTTCAAAAGGAAACCCAAATAGATACGAGAGAACCTGTTGCAGAACTCCATAAATCGTAACATATATGGTGTGATTTTTCCCAAAATCACACCAGAGAAGCCACGAATGACAGGAACAGAAACCCTAGGTCCAAATCGGCATGGCCCAGGACCCTTGAAGGCCACAGAGATGATGAGCAAGGCGATGAGAGACCCATTGGAGGCTTGGGGTTGAAAGGTGGTCGCCGGAGAAGGCCGGAGAAGAAGGTCGGAGGTTAAAAGCTAGGGTTAGGTTGAGAGTGTTTGAGAGCACAGAGGATTTCAGGGCGGCGGGGTTTTGGAAATTAGTAGGGTTAGGGGGTCGTTTAGGAATTAAAAGGGAAAGGGCGTGTGTGGCCTAGATCAACGGTCAGGATTCAACCGGGTAGGTGGGTTCCGGGTTTGGGTAAGGGTTTATAGGGTCTGGGTCGGGTTATTTAATAGGAAATTGGGCCGGGGATTGGGTCCAATTTGGGCTACAATTGAAAGCCAAATTTGGCTATGATTTAAATAGCCAATTTTCCATATTTTAATTTATAATAAATAGTAGGTAATTCTTGGAAAATAATTTAAGGTGCCAAAATGATTTAAAATACATGATTAACATTTTAAAAATATAGGGACCAATTTTATGCATATAAAATATAATTATTCCTTAAAATGGACTAACATTGCAATTATATGCAATTTAGCTTAAAAATACTAAATGTAATTATAAAAATGTATAAAAATATATATTAGCCATATTTTGACATAAGTATAGAAATTAAATGAGTAAACATCATAACAATAATTTGAAAAATATTTATTGGGGATTTTAAGAATAATAGGAAAAAAATAAATCAATTTAAACCCTTAAAAGTATGGAAATAATAAAAGCCTTGTGCATGCTTATATATGCATATATATGCTATTTTGAAGGTATTTATGCATATTTAAAATACATATGGAAAAATTGGGTATCAACAAATGCATAAGGAAAGGAAATCATGGAGGGATTCCATATTAAGGTCGGAATTGGAGAGAATTATGGGATATGGCGGCTAGAGTTTCCTTATAGAAGAAGAGAGTAGAGAGGATTCAAGGGCGGTTGTCTCAGAAGAATAGGGCTAGGGTTTGGGCGAGTGGATATAAGGAAAGCTGGGGGATTTATTATGGATCGTTGATCATTTGAGATCAACGGCCAAGATTAAAAGGGAATAGGGCGGGTCTATTAAATGGGTCGCGACCGGGTTCATTAAGAGGGGTGTCTAGTTTGGTCTTGGGTTATTGGCTAGGTTTTGGGTCCGAAAATAACTCAAAAATTGGGCCAAAGTTTTAAATACACGAAAATTTAAAAAATAATTTATAAGAAGTAATTAACAAATAATAAAAATACTATTATGTGGTAAGATGCTTAAAAAATAATAGTTTAACATTATAAAAATATAAAAATACTATTTGGGCACAAATAATATAATAAAATGTAATTATGCACAGCATATATGCTATTATTGTAAAATTGTGTAAATAGCTTTAAAAATAAAAATATAATTATATTAAAATGAGGTAAAATATTATAAAACATATATGTGGATGCCATTAATAAATTTAGATGATTAGGTCATCACAAAATAATTTAAAGGGGTCATTAATACATATTCAAGTAATTTAAATGCAAGAAAATCAATTTTAAAGCTTTAATAATTATGGAAAATTACAGGAAATACTTGTATGACCCTTGTAAATTGGTGATGATGCAGAAATGATATTTTTTCATATACGACATTTGTAAAAATATGAGGGTAAAATTGGGTATCTACAACAATCAACACAAACAACCCAAATCCTACGGGGTAATTTTCCCACACAAAGTTAGGCAAGATACTTATCTCAACTAGGCCAACTCAACCCTTGAAAATAGCTTTTCCCCTAAAATTCGTCTCAAACGGCTCAAATCTAACCAAAAATAACTTAATAGCATCAATCAATGCAAGAGAAACCAATTACAATAGATAAAGCTTTGATCTTTACACAATTCCCAAAAAGTCAACAAAAGTCAACCCCAGGCTTGCCCGGTCAAAACCCGGGTCCCAGGGTAGATTCCGAATACTCATAACTCCACGAGTCCATATATGTGTTTTGTTTTCAAATCCGAGTCCAAATCGATTCTCAAAACGCAAATCTTCATTTTTCAAAACTTTGACAAAAATCCTCAGTTTTACTCTTTGGTCCCCTTAAATTTGATGTTAAATAAAAGATATAATCATGAAATATAGTTGGAAATTGATTAGAATCGCTTAACCAATATTTGTAAATGAAAATCCCCTCTCCAAGCCGCCTCCTATCGAGCCTAGGGTTCTAAAATATGATAAAATGATATGAAATCCCGACTTTCTAACCTTTTGTTCAGTTGCAGATGTCGCAATTGCGACATTGAGTTCGCAATTGCAAACACTCACAAGGAGATGTTGCAAATGCGACACAGACTTCGCAATTGCAAAGTTTGTTCTCCTCGAAAATGCGAACTGTCCTGCCCTAGCCCATACTTCGTAATTACGAACAAGGTATCGCAATTTTGATACCTAAGCCTCCCTTGCCATGCTCGCAATTGCGAGGCTGGTGTTCGCAATTGCGATATCAGAGCACCATCACACCAAAAAATCCTATTTTAGTCCGAACCATGTCGAAACGCGTCTGAAACTCGTCCGAGTCCTCGGGGCTCCAAACCAAACATCCACACAAGTCCAAAAACATCATACAAACTCTCTCGCATGATCAAAACACAAAAATAACATCTAGAACTACGAATCGGACATCAAAACGTAAGAATTTCAAAGAAGAGTTCAAGAACTTCTAGAATTACAACCAAGCGTCCGAATCTTATCAAACAAACTCCGATTGATACCAAATTTTGAGAAAAAGTTCTAAATAGAATAACGGGCCCATTACAAGTCCCAAAACCAAATTCCGAACTGATAGCCAAAAGTCAACCCACGATCAAACTTGAGAATTCTTCTAAACCTTAAATTGCGAACTTTCGGCAAAACAACACAAATCAACATACGGACCTCCGAATTCGATTTCGAACATACGCCCAAGTCCAAAATTAGTATAAAAACCTATTGAAGCCATTAAAACACCATTCTTGGGTTATTTTCACAAAAGCCAAACATTGGTCAATATTTCTAACTTAGGTTTCTAAGCCAAAAACCAAAGGGTCCAAATTAACCCAAAACCTTTCTGGAACGAAACTAACGAACCCTGCAAGTCATAAAACCACAAATACACATATGTGAAGCATCAAAAGGGTAAACACGGTGAAAATACATAAAACAACCGATCGGGTCATTACACAACCACTCCCTGAGCCATCAATCTCACTCCTCGTAACACTACCGAACATATAGGTCTGAAAGCACATACTCACAAAACTGAAACCACCAAGCCCAAAGCTGTTGTCAAAACCTGGTCTCAAGTCCTCCAGACTGACCTAACTCCACAACATAGAGAACATATCTCGCACCTCATTCCTGACATCACAAGTCGTCGATGCACAGCTAATATCGAGGGCTCAATATGTTGTACGAGTGATGGAAGGAAATCAAAGATATACGCTTCAAGCTGAATCAAAGTCGGACGATAAGAAAGAAAGATGGGAAGTTTCCTGGATTCCCTGTAGCCTCTTGAAGATAGGTATGGACTCATCATACCAATCTGCAATACTCTACTAAATACTTTCTCATGACTTGTAGAACCTATGAACCTAGGGATCTAATACCAACTTGTCACGATCTAAAATCCACCTAGTCTTGATGACACCTAAACCAACTCGCTAGGTAAGCCATATAACAGTCAACACAACTCTGATAAAAATAATAAGAGATTAATAAGTGAAATAACTGGGTTTCCATACAATAGCTCAAGGATTGGTAGTACAAGTCTTGAGCCACTAAGACATAGATTTACAAAACTGGTATGAAAATAAAATACAATATTTGTTTGAAATGTACATAAACAAAATTTGAATCTAAAACTACAAAGGACAAATGGTAGCTATATCTGAAAAACTGGTATATCTTCAATGCCAGCTCCCATCATCCACAACATCTTAGCTCCAAGATCTGCACGCAAGGTGCAGAAGTGTAGTATGAGTACAACCGATCTCATATACTCAGCGAATATCATAACTAACATCGGCGAGGCAATAGTAACAAGAATTATAAATGATACTCGCTAATCACCAGTACAGTTCATAAATCTAACAAGTACAGAATATTAATATGATCAAGCATCAGTCACTGATAAAAACCACCTTGGTCCATACAATAACTTAACATACTCTGCTCCGTCAATAATCCAGCATATAAAGAAGATATGCAAATAAGTTTGGTATTCAACCGAGGAAAATTGCAATAACCAAATCAAACAATCCATTGTAGTGTATAACCTGATCCAAATAGAAATCATATCATGTCACTAAGGCCCACATCAAAATTTCAATAACCGAACCAAACCAATGATCATCTCTCCCAGAGCCCATATCAACCAGCAACCCATCGATTTTTCACTATTCGTGTGCACACTATCAAGAAGAAACATGAGAAAGTGACCCTAGGGGCATGAATCCATATCCACATACATCATGAACAACTCACGTGCTATCATAATCTTCCCGGCGTGGTCACAGGCTCAATATCATAATATGCTCGGTGTGTCACTGGATCATTATTATAATCTGCCTGGCGTGGTCACAGACTCAATATCATAATCCGCCCGACGTGGTCACAGGATCAATATAAAAATCCGCCTGGTGTGGTCACAGGCTCAATATAACAATCCACCCGACGTGGTCACATGCTCAATATAATAATCCGCCTGGTGTTTCACAAGTTACAAGTCCAGTCTACATCACACAGAAAGCAGATATACAAGGATACATGTACATGATCAAAGAGCATTAATTTCATACTCCTGGACTGGTATAAGTGATATGTTAAGGTGTATGCATGTGCAAGTTGGAATCAAATAATTGTATATCTACACCATTGGTTTAGATGAAATAGCTACACCATTGGTTATGGTAACAAAACTCCAAAAAAGAAATTTGGTATGAGATATATTATTTAACATGTGGCAGCACTTGTACGCATCAAGCCAACAAGTTAGAATAACTTCCCCTATATGATTAGTTTAGAGTAAGGAACCAAATAATTCCCATCTAAAAGTTTGGATATGCGTACTATGCTTTAATTGTTCCATCACAACGCAAAAAATGGATCCCCAAAGAAGTTTGGGGATATATGTTAGTGATCCCAACATTAAGGGGAGAACATATGCAGCTGGAAATTGCATGAAATATTGCTAGACGCATTTGCTGAACCAAAAATAAATATTACATTACAGCTGTAAATGATCCAATAATAATCAAAGTCCATAAAGGAGAGAGTCTACAACATGACTGAAGCGTGATAGACCATTCGGTTTCAAAGATAAAAATTCATGAAAAAGGAAAGGAGTAAATTATCAAGATGATCATAATAAGGAGGCAAGTTGTCACAACCCAATTTCTCCCTCCGTGAGTTGTCGTGACGGCACCTAGTCTCTACGACTAGGTAAGCCTAGCACTTTGCGGAAATGAAATAAAAGCATGAACATTAACTACTAACAGTAACAAATATCTAATACGCAAGTGAATGCCACTCGGCATATACAATTATCACCTCTGAAATATACCAAATATTTTCCCAAAACCCGGAATACCGTAAGTCACAAGCTACTAAGAAGTCTTAACTGTTCTATACATCATTTCTACAGAAAGAAGGGAAAAAATGAACATAGGGGGATAGAGGGGGACTCCGAGGATCTGCGGGCGCGGACAAGTGTACCTTGAAGTCTGCATTAAGCAGCAGCGACTGCAACTAGTGATGAGGCTGGTAAGATGAACCTAGATCTGCACACGAACAACATGTGCAGGAAAGGGCATGAGTACACCACAACGGTACCCAGTAAGTGCCAAGTCTAACCTCGGTCGAGTAGTGACTAGATCAGGTCAGGGACCTACTGGTATAAATATAATAAAATAAGACAGAATGAAATATCACAGTATAAATACGGAAATCTAACAGGAATAGAATTAATGAAAGACAGCAGCTCAGAACACAGTGATAACAACAGGGGATCTCCCAGGATACCATCTCATAGTCCCAAACGTAAATGTGCAGGATGATCTCCCGGAATACCGTTTCGTAGTCCCAAAGTAAATATGCAGTGCTGGGGGATCTCCCGGAATACCGTTCCGTAGTCCCAAAGTATTTATGCAGTACAGGGGGATCTCCCGGAATACCGTTCCGTAGTCCTAAAGTAAATATGCAGCTCAACCAACAGAAATAATAGATACAGCAAGAAAACCTACAGTTTCGACTAAGTTCAAGTCAAGAAAAGCAAATAAATTCACTAAGCTTGCTGCACAGAGTTCAGATAAGCAACTAAGACACGTAGAAATGTCGTTCTAAACTAAACAGGATAATTACATATGCTAGTGTAGCTCAGTTAAAGGAAAATAGATATTTTACTTAATGAAAATGGAGTTTTTCAACAAATAGCCCGTGTACGCACTCGTCACCTCACATACACGGCGCTCATATAGCAAACAGTACCAAATCCTAAGGGGAGTTCCCCCACACAAGGTTAGGCAAGCCACTTACCTCGAACCAAGCTCAAATCAATCCGTCACAATGCTCTTTCCACGAATATCCGGCTCCGAATGGCCCAATTCTAGCCAAATCAATTACATAACATAAATATAGCTACAAGAAACTAATCTAACTAATGAAATCAAAGCTAAGGCGAGAAATTAGAAATTCATCCCAAAAAGCCTCCCCGGGCCAACGTCTTGGAATCAGGTAAAAGTCACAAAATATGAACACCCGTTCCGATACGATTCTAACCGTACCAAAATTTACTCAAATCCGATACCAAAATCTCGATCAAAATCTCAAAATTCGGCCTAAGAACTTTTCTCAAATTTTCCCCAATTTTTCCAACTCAAATCCCTAATTAAATGATGAAATCAACAATGGATTAATGGGAAACAACCAAAAATGAGTTAGGAATCATTACCTAATAACTTCCTCTGAAAATCCTTCAAAGAATCACCAAAATCCGAGATCTCAAGTCCAAAAATGAAGAATGAATTCAAACCCTCGATTTTGCCCTTTTCCTGCCAGTTAAGCCTCACCTGCGTTCATTTTCCGCTTCTGCAGTCCCACTTTTGCGGCTAAGACTCTGCACCTGTGGAGATTCATTAAACTCCTAGGCTTCGCACCGGCGCACTGCCCTGCAAAAACACCAGAACCAACAAAACTCACAAACTGCATAAGTCTAAATTTTAACCCGTTGAGCATCCGAAACACCCCTGAGGCCGCCGGGACCTTAACCAAGCATAACAACCAATCCTTAAACACCATATGAACTTAGTCGAGCCCTCAAATCACATCAAACAACGCTAAAATCACGAATTACCCTCCAATCCAAACTTAATGAACTTAAAACTTCAAATTTCCACAACCGATGCCGAAACCTATCAAATCACGTCTGAATGACCTCAAATTTTGCACACAAGTCATATTCAACACTACGGACCTACTCCAACTTTTGGAATCGGAATCCGACCCCGATATCAAAAATTCCACTACCAGTCCAAATCTCCAAAAATTCTACTTTCGCCATTTCAAGCCTAAATGAGCTACGAACCTTCAAAACACAATTCGGACACGTCCCTAAGCCAAAAATCACCCAAAGGAGCTAACGAAATTGACGAAATTCCATTCTGGAGTCGTCTTCACACAGTTGCAACTACGGTCCAAATTCTAAGACTTAAGCCTTTGTTTAGGGACTAAGTGTCCCAAATACTTCCAAAAACCAAAATGAAACCTTCCGGCAAGTCACAATAGCAGAAATAGATACGGGGGAAGCAGTTAATAAGGGATCGGGGCTCTAACTCTCAAAACAACCGGCCGGGTCGTTACACAGTGCTCCAGGAGAGCACCATGACATAATAAGACCTCATGGGGAGAGGCTCAGGTACCTAAAAATAATGAGATAATGAAATATTGATAAGTTATGTTTGTATTGGGTAATGGTGGAACAGATGTAAAATGATCATCGATGATATCATCGATATAATGTAGCGCTCAATATTACAAATGTTGGCGATGATATTAAGCTCAAATTTGTCATAGAATGTGAAAAGATAAATGACTGGCCAAATAAAAAATACGTAATTAAGATTGACTTCATTTGGAAAATATGAAGTTTTGGACAGATAGTCCCACCACCTGAAAGTATAAATCCAGTGGAGTACAAATCAATTCTTGTGCAAAAACTGAAATGAAAAATAAGGTCGATAGACATAAAGATGACTTGTGGCACACGTTTATTCCTAAATATTCTGGTTTTGATTACATGAACACATATTCTCCTGTGGTGGATGCAATCATTTTTAGGTTTTAGTCTGGTAATACATGAAAAACGTGATATGAACCTAATGAAAACCCTTGAAGGATTTAAATTGTTCTGAAGCATATAAAAGTTCCCGAAAAATTTATTAAATAAAGCTTAAGCGAATCCTTACATGGATTAGAGCAATCATGACATATATGATTTGTTTTGTTTCTTAGTGCAATTAGTGCACTTATGTATCTGGATTGAACCATGTGTATAGTAATATGCTAGAGGAATATAGTTTTACTCCAATATGGAGATATTGAAATGGCATTACCTAAATTCGTTCTTCAAATAATGTATTTGCATGTGAGGGTACTGCCATATTATGATATTTTATAAAGCGGTAAAGTATTGGTACCGATTCAACTCATGCCAAGATATTAGCAACATAAGTGACTCAACACACATGAGATGTGAGACTTTTCTTTGAAAAGAAGTTTCCATTAATATTGAAGACAATGTTTCTTGCATAACTCAATTGAAAGAAGGATATATCAAAGGAGACAAGACACAGCGCATTTCACGAAAGTTCTTTTTCAGACACGGTCTTCAACAGAATGGTAAAATGGATGTTAAACAAATTCATTCAAGTGATAATTTGGCGGAATAGTTCATTAAGGAATTGTTGATCTCAACATTTCAGAAGTTGTTATACAAGATTGGAATGCATCGTCACCGAGATATCAAGTGATGTTTTTATCAGGGGGAGTAAAATATGCGTTGTACTCTTTTTACTTAGACAAGATTTTGTCCAACTGTGTTTTTCTAGAAATTTTTATAAAGAGGCATAAATCAATGTGTATTACAAGATATGTATACTCTTTTTCATTCACTATGTTTCCCACAAGGTCTTTTCGTAGTAAGGCTGTAATAACCTGACTGGTCATTTGAGTTCTAGCATTTTCTATTGTGATTTGAGACTTAGAGTGGCTTCATATGGTATATTATAACTTGCATGCAGGAGTGATTTTGATTTTCAAGTGGTTCGGCATTGGTTTGATAGAGTGATTCTAAATTTGGAAGCTTTAGATTGGAAGAGTTAACCAATATTTGATTTTTGAGTAAACCACCTTGAATAGGTGATTTCTTGATTTTAATTGTTTCGTATAGTGATTTTGTACTTGGGTGTATGTTCGTATCTGAATTTGGACGTTCGTAGAAGATTTTTGCTCTATTTGTCGAAAGTTGGCAACTTGAAAGATTTGGAGAATTCACAGGTTTATCCGGGAGTTGACTTCGGTTTATCGGACTCCTATTACGGTTGTAAGACCTTGTAGAGCTTCGTTTGATTAATTGGAACTTGTGTGAAAAGTTTGATTGTGATCCGGAATGTCTAAGTGTGATTCGGGCGCATTCGACGAAGTTTGAAGGTTTGAAAATTTAAGAAAGAATTTGATCTTCGATGCATGGTTTTTATGTCATTTATGATTTTTCGAGCTTTGGATAAGTTTGGATAATGTATATAGAATTAGTGGTATGATTAGTTGGGGTATCGAGGGGCTTGGGCTACTTTCGAGATGATTTCGAACCATTTCAGATGATATTTGTATTCCTGGTTGCTGGTATGAGGTAATGCATCGGGAATGCGACCTAGGTATCGCGTTTGCGACGAGGTAGGTAAGCTGGAGGGGTTTGTGAATTGTGTTTTCGATGAAGGATCGCGTTCGCGAAGGGTCTGTGCATGAAGTTCTTCGTCTTTCTGTGTGTTGGACCACGTTTATGTAGGGCGATTGGGAGCTGGGAGCTATGTTTGTCGCGTTCGTGGGGCGCGTACGCATTCGCAATATGTTGGGTGTGATGGTCATTGCATTTGTGAGCTGGGCTTCACGATCGCGAAGGAGAATTTTGGTCAGAGTAGCTTTGTGCTTCACGAACACGAGTCTTTTTTCGCGTTCACGAAGGGTACCCCTGAAACAGATTTATTTAAGATGTTATTTCGGGATTTATTTAGGATATAACTTTGTTTTTCTATTTGAAATATGTGAGAACCGATGTATATGGGAGGTGACGAGCGTATATATGGGTGCTATGTATGATTGATGACCGGAGTAGTTGTCACGGTCCCAAATTCCCACCTTCATATGTCGTGATGGCACCTAGTATGAGAAAAGGTAAGCCTACCACATGCTGGATTATTAACAGATCCAAATCATTTAACCATTAACAATGAATCCAGTAACTGATACTTAGCCAACTATGATCATGAAATATACAATATCTCAAAACCGGTAATACGGAGCCATAAGCTCTTCTAAGAGTAACTGATCCAAATCATTTAACCATTAACAATGAATCCAGTAACTGATACTTAGCCAACTATGATCATGAAATATACAATATCTCAAAACCGGTAATACGGAGCCATAAGCTCTTCTAAGAGTAACTAAGAATATCAAATACATTACTGTTTGAAATGAAAATAAATAGTATCAAAGTAAAACTCCAAAAGGTGACTCCGAGGCCTGCGAACGTAATGGTAGGTATACCTTGAAGTCTCTGCCGCAACTCACAATCAACGAACTAATGACTGGCACACTCTGAGGTAACTGGATCTGCACAAAAGATGTGTAGAAGCATAGCACGAGTACACCACAGCAGTACCTACTTAGTGTCAAGACTAACCTCAGTGGAGTAGTGACGAGGTTCAAGTCAAGACACCTACTATACATAACAACCTGTGCAATTGTTAATATAAAGCTAACAAAAGAACAGATATCAATGTACAGATAACCATAGAAAGAAAAACGATATAACTCTAGCAATAGAAAATGGAAACAACAAGTAGCCACAAGAAGTAACATGTATAACGGTGATAACGCAGCAAGTAATCGGAACACACTTAAAGTGCCAGCGATACCCATTAAGAAAACAAATGCCAACCAGATAATCAACCGTTCTATCACAAAGTTTACGCAAGAATAATCCCGAGGCATCACACCTCATAATCACAAATCACGAGTCCTAGATCATGAAATTATAATCACATGGCACCTCGTACCCACATTATCAATCGCAACTGCACGGTCAAACTCACGTGCTGCACGGAAAACTCATGTGCCAATACCGATAATACCTTACATCTGCACGGACGACTCACGTGCCAATTGTAACAATATCTCATATCCGCACAGACCACTCACATGCCACCAGTCCAATCCACACACAGAAATCAGGTATACAATAATACATGTACATGATCAGTAAACATCAAGATTCATCCTCCTAGATAGATATAGGTGACATGTTACGATTTATGTTCGTGTAAGTATGCTATCACAACTCAAGTAAACAAGTAAAATGAGAGACACCAAGTAGCACATTAGAAACAACACAACAAAACCCATAGTGTGCATGACACACACAAAAAGGTCACACCACCACACAAATATCATCAATAGAAATGCCCCCAGGCCATCACAAATCATCCCCGACATAAGCCACCTTGCTCGTGGAACTATATTAATACCCCAAAACATACTTATCACTTTGAAAGAGCATTTCACAATTAATTCAATCAAACACCCTACCTTTGGACTATGGTCGATATCGGCAACTAGCCCAAGTATATACAGTGCTATTCAACCAACTCAAGCAACCTCTCCACAACCACTTTACCTCAAGAGATGACTCGTTACGCTAAGCATCCTCAACTCACACACTCAACCAACAAAAGAAAGTGGCATCATCACCACACCGTCATGAGACCAAGTTCCCTCACCATAAATAAAAGAGTGAATATCAAAGTAGTCCACACATTCAACTATGTCATTGAACATAATTTAAGGACATCACACAATTGAACAAAATTCACTCACTCTCACAAAGAGTTCATGTGCATCCCGTAGTCGTACCATAAGCTTGCCCGTAGTGTATATCTGTACTAATCTAAGCTAGCCAAATCTAGGATCAATTAGGACTTCAAGATTGTAATGTAGGCTAAGGGACGGGTAGGATATATTTAGGAATAGTGACTAACCCTCCTAAGCACTTTAATACACTACACACAAATCAAACACCTTTTCTTTTCAACCCATTTACTTGTCATAAACCATATATAACATAGCCCTCTTTTTAATTAAGCACCTCAATGGATTCACTAGCACGAGTGAGTAAGATTAGGAAGTGTGTATCTTTTTACATTATATGAACTTTTATTTGCTTATTCTTGCAACATTTTTTTTCTTTTTTTTACACACTACATGCATTGAAGTTCATAAGCGAGTGACTTTTATCACAATTTTAGTGCACCTTAAGGGCCCTTCCATATTTCCACTCAAAAGCAACTCCCCAATTTTTCCCCTTACTTCTTTTAGCGACTAAGTGACTTAGGAGGTAAAGGTTCAAAAATCTCGAATCAATAACAAAGTAGGAGTACGGCTTGTATTGTGGGTGCCAAGGAAACGGTCTATAGGCTCAAAGGGGCTAGCAATGGGAAATTGTTATTTGTCAGTGACAAGCACCTTCATGGTCAAGCAAGAAACGCATACGTCATTTCCTAGACTAGCACAACTTAATCATTTCGCGTTGATTAACACACGGGGCAAGTTCTAGACTACACAGGATAGCACAGAATATCAACAATCCTTACACACACATGGCACTTGACTCACTCAAGACGGTTCTGTGCGACTCTCAAGTCAAGCAAGCATAGCAAGTCGAGAAGTTTTAAGCAACAATGCACTAGGTGGCATACAAGTTAATCAACTGAGAAAAAGGCGTCACAGAGTAGGCTACTTACTTTACTTGGGCATTAGAATTTAAATTATATATGCAGGAAGACAGAGGCATGCCATAACTTAACTTGACAACACCATACATGTCACTAGGTCCCTCAGAGCAATCTCAATTTTCTCCCTTATCCTACTCCTAAGAGAAATATCTAAACTAGAATACCCGGTTCGAGCTACACCCTTGAAAAAGAACCGGTGTCGAAAGAAAAACCAAGGGATACTACCTAAAAAAAACTTTTTGGTATTTTTAATCGGACTTTAATCCCTCAAGAAAATTATCCAACAGATCCATCGTCGGGAAAAGTCCGAGCTTCTTCTGATTTTTTTTTTTATAATCTAGCTAATTTAAACAATGTTAATCTTAAACTAAGTTAAAAGGTGATAAAGAAAAAAACAAAAACAAAATAGTAACACTAAAAAAAGAAAAAAAAGTTTATACAATTACAGCTCAAATAGTGTTCCCCCGCCCCACACTTAAATAATGCATAGTCCCCGACGCATAATAAATTTAAAAATAGAGTAAGGTGGAAATAAAGAACTCCCTGCTAGTCAGAGTCTGCCTCCTCAGGATGCCCACCAGTTGCAGCAATGGGTTCATCATCATCTCCTAAGGGTACCAAAGCCATTGGCCCCGTAACTCCATCTTCATCCGCATCCTCATCATCAGATTCCTTGTCAGTTCTTTCATCCTCAGACGGATGAATGGCACTACTAGTGCTATGCCCAACATCTCCTTGGAATAACTGGAGAGATCACTTCGCAATTACGCGCGCTCCTCGTTTGATACCCCTAGCCTGCTCATAATAACATTGACGGTTTTGTAAAGATACCTGTTAAAATTTCGTCCCTCTCATTCCTAGCAGCTTGGGTGAGCTTTGATGTGGACTCTAGCAAGGATGTGATGTCTAGAAATGCCTTGGGTGCCTCCACTACCTCATCATAGTCTGGGTACTCCGGTACTCCAAGAGATAGCATGTACTGTGTCAGGATGTTGCCATAAAAGAACCTTTTGATCCTCCCTCCAAAACGGGTGTGGGCTATCTCCCCAAGCATGAGCTCACCCACATTTATGGGGAGCCCGGTCATCAAAAAGTAGATCAAGCACACTCGATCTCGAATGCACTCACTATTATGCTCCATAGGTATTAATCTAGCCTGCACAAAGTTCTGCCAAACTTTATCCGTCTTGTTGAAGTCAAACCTACGCATTTCAAGGTGAATATCCCCCTTTGTCCGCGTCCACTTTGCATTGGAATCAACGCCACAAAGTGTGTGACATATTTCTTGGTAGCATGGGCTTTTGACAAACTTTCTAAGCCTTCGCGGGTTCGGGTTATCAACTCCCAAAAAGTGACACAAGGCCTCCCTATCCATTGGAATGTTCTTTCCTATGGCGCATGACTCATCCTCTTTCGTGTCCCAGTTTACATATAATTATCTGACCATGCATAGATTTGCAGGTCCGGACATTCGAGGAACTTATCCATCTTCCTGTCGATCAATGTAGCAAGTACATTGGGGAAGCTCCGTTGTAAGGCCTTCACATTTATCCCCATCTCAGACACATATCTCCCGTATGGAACAAAAGTATCATGCCATTTCTTGGCGTCATCTCCTAAAAATTCCAACCGAGGCCGTGATTGCTTCTTAGACCCGCTAGCCACTTGCTTTCCCTTTCTTTTTGGGAAGAGCTCTCGCCTTGCTTGCGTTTCTTTGAAGGGGGAGCAGTGGTGGAGGACTTCCCCACCCCTTTTCCTTTAGCGGCACTGTCACGAGCCATAGCAACCTACACATGACAAACACAAAGATGAGAGTGAATCAAGAAATTTCGCCGAAAGTCATTGTGAGGGGCAAAAAGGACCCCACACTTAAAACCGAAGGCTATGCATGATCGAATCACAATATTGGCTCAACATGCATCAATGTGTCATCAAAAGGCTATAGGTACTCAAGACTTCCCTATGCCATACAATTCAATTAGTCTAACATGGCCATAACTTAACTATGGTTCAAGCATAACAAAGCTAAAGTCTACATTACTACACTAATTTTGTATATTAACTATGACTTACAAAAGTTTACAACAACATACCATACCCCCAAACACCCCACACTCCGTCCAAACTCAAATACAACCACACTTGGTTACTTAGACTTCACCGATGTTCAAATTTACTCTCTTAGGCATTTTAGCAAACACCTTGTGGGCATCAATTTTGTTATTTCAACAATGGTGGAACAAGGTGGCCTTCCCAAATTTACATGAAGTAGAGGGAATTTTAGTTTACTACTTCAAACACAAAGTCACAACCAGTTTTTTGCACCAAAGTTTCGTGCATATTAAGGCCACCATAATCAATAAGATATATCAAAGAAACCTATGGGATTTTGGGGTTGTTTGAGAAAAAGGACTAGAATTACACTAAGAAAATTCAATATACAAGAAAAGAGAACAAGAGGAACATACCTTTGAGGCTTGAGATTAACTTGAGCAAGAAAAAGATGAAGAATTTGAGAACTTGAGAGAAAACAAAACAAAAATAATTTGAAGAAGAAGCAAGAGAGAATCGGGCAGAAGAAGCGTGGGCGTTGGGGAGGGGTTTTTGTTTGATGTTTTAGTTATTTTAATTTAGGTGGGAATGGGTTTGGGGAGTTGGGTATGGGTTAGGTTGTGTGTGTGTATATGGGTATGTGGTTGGGTGATATGGGTTTGGGTCTTTTAATTTAACAAGAAAAACGAAAAGAAAAAAAGAGAAAAACTTAAAACAACTTACCTGTGACCCGCCAGCCCAGCGCCCCAAGCTGGGGCTGGCGTTGGAAATTCTTGGCTATTGTAAAGTGCGTCCCAACCAGCGTGGGGCACTGGGCTGGGCACTCATTTCGCTGATTTCTTTTTTTTTATAAAATCCCAACTACCCAAGCACTCAATACATAATTTCCACACACCCCACACCATCCCCACCTAAGATTTCATACAACTACAAACAAAAGAAAAAATTTAGTCTAATATAACTAAAAGAAAACAAAAAAACTAAGCTACGAAAGCAGTAAAAATTGGGTTGCCCTCCCAACGAGCGCCTGATTTAACATCGCGGCACGACTCAACACATTTTTAAGCATCGGCCAAGTCCACCGAGGTCTTGTGACGTGCAATGTCACCACCCCAATAATGTTTTATTCTCTGGCCATTTACCAAGAAGGTACCACTTGAGCTCGTATCACGTAATTCCACAGCTCCATGAGGCCTCACACTTACCACAACAAAAGGACCTGCCCAATGAGACTTAAGCTTTCCGGGGAAAAGCTTCAACCTCGAATTGAACAAGAGAACTTCATGACTCGGCTCAAACTCTCGATGTTGGATGTGCTTGTCATGCCACCTCTTAGTCTTTTCTTTATATAATTTGGCGTTTTCATATGCGTGCAATCGAAACTCATCAAGCTCGTTGAGTTGCAGCAACCTCTTCTCACCAGCTAAGTCCATATCCATATTCAGCTTTTTAATTGCCCAATAGGCTTTGTGTTCAAACTCGACGCGCAAGTGGCATGCCTTCCCATAAACTAATTTATATGGAGAAGTACCTACGGGAGTCTTGTATGCAGTTCGATATGCCCATAATGCGTCGTCTAGCTTCCCGGCCCAGTCCTTTCTATTTCCACTTACTGTTTTCTCCAGAATCTGCTTTACCTCTCTATTTGAGACTTCCACTTGACCACTCGTATGGGGGTGATAGGCAGTGGAAACCTTGTGCTTAAATCCATATTAGCAAGAACATTATTCAGCAATTTGTTGCAGAAGTGAGTTCCTCCGTCGCTTATCAACACTTGTGGAGTCCCAAAGCGTGTGAAGATGTGCTTCTTTACAAAGCTTACCACAACCTTGGCATCATTAGTAGGAAGAGAAATGGCCTCCACCCACTTAGAAACATAGTCGACTGCCACCAAGATATACCTATGACCATTAGAGTATGGGAACGGTCCCATGAAATCAATCCCCCAAACATCAAAAAGCTCCACTGCCAAAATATTTGGCAGAGGCATCTCGTGCTTCTTCGTGATTTTGCCGGTTCTTTGGCATCTGTCACACTTTTTAGCAAAGGCATGTGCATCCTTAAACAATTTTGGCCAATAGAAACCTGATTGTAGCACTTTTTGTGCAATTCTATCCCCACCGTGATGACCTCCATATGGAGAGTTATGACAGTCATGCAATATTGCATTCATCTCCTCCTCAGGAACACACCTTCGTACCAACTGATCTGCGCACTGCTTATATAAGAATGGCTCATCCCATAAGTAGAACCTCACATCATGTAGAAATCTTCTTCTATTATCAGGTGTCAAATTTGGTAGTGTCACCCCACTTGCAATAAAATTCACATAATCTGCATACCACGGGGCTTCACTTGAGGTGATTGCTAATAACTGCTCATCACGAAATGTTTCTTTAATTGACCCTCCTTCAGCTACATGGCTCCGATTTTCTAATCTGGACAAGTGATCAACCACTTGATTCTTTATCCCCTTTCGATCTCGGATCTCTAAGTCAAACTCTCACAAGAGGAGGACCCAACGAATCAGCCTCGGCTTGGCGTCTTTCTTTTCAAACAAGTATCTGATAGCTGAATGATCTGTATAGACGATGACCTTGGTCCCCACTAGATAAGATCTGAACTTGTCAAACGCCCACACCACTGCAAGCAACTCTTTTTCAGTAACTGTGTAGTTCATTTGGGCTGGATTCAGAGTTTTGCTCGCATAATAAATGGAGTGAAAGATTTTATTTCTCCTTTGCCCCAAAACAGCTCTGATTGCTATGTCACTCGCATTGCACATCAAATCAAATGGTTGCTCTTAATCCGGAGCAATGATAATTGGTGCAGTCACTAACCTTCCCTTCAGCTCCTCAAATGATTTCAGACAGGAATCATCAAACTTGAAGGGGACATCTTTCTCAAGAAGCTTGCACAAAGGAGAAGAAATTTTCGAAAAATATTTAATGAAACGACGATAAAAACCTGCATGGCTCAAGAAACTGCGAATGCCTTTGACAGATGTCAGTGGGGGTGTTGATACCCAATTTTTCCCTGTATATTTTTATATGCAAAATAATTTCAAAATAATATATATATGCATATATAAGTGTGTCCAAATGTTTTAGTATTTTTCCTAATTTTTAAAAGATTTTTAAAAACCCATTTATCGCCCTATTTTAACAGTACAAAATATTATTCCCAAAATTGTCATTTTTGGTGATTCACTTATTTATCCTCTTATTTATACCAAAATATAGCTAAGATAATTTTTATACATTTTTTTTACAAATTTATTTGGTATTTTAAAAGCTAAATTGCATATAATTGCAATTTTAGCCTATTTTAAGATTTACTAGCATTTTACAATTACGAAATTGGTTCCAATATTTTTCAATTAATATTTATATATTATTAATTGATTTAGCACCTTAATTTATTTTCAGAATTCATTTTACTATTTTAATAAAATAAAAGGGGGGAAAAGTGGCTATTTAAAATCTGGCCCCGTTTTGTTTCAATTGTAGCCCAAATTAATTTTCCCAATTGGCCCAATTTCAGACCCCAAGCGGACCGGCCCAATTTCTAAATTACCCGCCCCTGACCCAGCTAATCTATCCCGCCTGGCCTCCCCTTTCGATCCAGGTCGTTGATCATTTTGATCAACGGCCACAATCATTCCTTTTCTTTTTAATTTGACAAACACCCAACCCTAAAATCATTTCGCCTTAACCTGCCGCCTCTGAAATCCTTTCCTCTCTCAGACTCTCCCGAAACCCTAGCCCTTCTCACCGTCTTCTACCTTAAACTCACCGGGATCCATGGCTGCCCAGGCCATGGGAACCCCACACTCATCTCCCTGTGCTCTTATACACCTGATACTTCGAGATTTGAGGTCTGACCTCGAAGGTCTTCACTCAGATATTTGCAAACTCAAGGTTCTACGGCCATCTCCGGCCTTGCTCCGGCGTACAATGGTGTTTTGAGCCTGGTTCCGACTTATCCGACTCAGATCGGACCTTTTCCAAGCCTTTCTCATTCTAGGGTTCTTCTGAAACCCTGACTATTCGAGGTTCCCTCTGATTTTTCTTAGATCTGTCACGTATCTATGCTCTACTTGGGTTTTTAAACGATTTCCCCAACTTTTCTTTCAAAATTACTTTTAAAATCACTTCTTTTCGATTTAGGGTTTTCTGAAATGCTTATGACTTTTCTTCCCCTTTTCCTTGTGTGTATTTGTTTGCTACTGCTTTCATATGTTTCCTTTTACCACGCATGATCTTCTGTTTCCTACTGTGTTTCTATACCATGCTCACATGTTTATCTCACTATGTTTTCCTATATGCTCTTTTGCTATACTTTTCCAGTGTTCTTGTGTTCTCCTACTGTATTTCTTTTACTAAGTTCTTAAGTCTCTTTGTTCGCCTTCCGCTAAACCATGTTGAGTTTCTAAAAAAAAAAAGACCTTCTTAAAACAGGTTTCTTCTACTGCATTCTTAGGTGTTTTAGTATTTCTCTCTTCTGAACCTTGGTTAAGTTCTTCTACTATATCTTCTACTGTGTTTACTGTTTTCTCTTCTACTGAACCCTGTTTAAGTCCCTTCTGAAAGGTTTTTCTTAAACATGTTTCTTCTCCTATCATGTTGTTCTCTCATTGTGCTTTGAGTTAGTTCCTTCACTCTGTTTGCTTTGAATTTTCTATTGTATTTGCTTGTCTTCTCATGAGATTCTGAAAATAAATTTGAGCCTGTTGCCTCCTCATATCTGTATTTGACTCGAGGTGGAAACCCTAGAATTTGGGGGTTCCGTCGAGTTTGGTCATGTGATTGAACTAGGGTTCCATTTGAGAACCCTTGACTCTTTCAAACTAATCTCTGAGCCTACAAACTGAGTTTGGACTCCCTTGTTTTCATGTAATTCTGACTTCTCTGGAGTTTTCACTAGCCTTACAAGGGAATGACAAATTTCTTCATGTTTTAACGTGTCTGTATGCCTTTATATGTGATGAATCTTTCTTCAAAAAAAGGTTTTCCAACTTGTGATTGATTCAGAATTCCTTTTAATAAGTCTAATTGATTATTACTGATTTTCCTTAAGTTAAAATCTTTCCATCTTTCTGACTTGGTTCATTCATACGAAATTTTCGACTTATGATTTCTTGGCTGTCAATTGATTTCCTTTCCTTAAATTGTACAACTGTGTACTGTCAAGACCTTGTCCTTAAATAAACCTCTATGTATTTACCCCTCTTGTACTGCTTTGAAAAGTGTTTGATTAATCTCTTTCCTTAATTAGTTTTACCCGTTTGAAATCAGAATCCCTTAATTAAAGGGAAACCTTGTGTAATTGATTTTCAAATTATTTTCTTACCTATTTCTGCTTGCTTTCTACACTATAAAAAGGGCACGACCCTTTTACACTTTCGACACACACACACTTCAAACTTCACACTTACAATCTCACAAAACTCATACTTGTAGTATTCTTGCTTCTTGTATGCACTTTGGCTTCACAAGACTATTGCTTTCTTTTGCTTGTTTCCTTGAGACTGGTATGTTCCAGCTTTGGTTTCAGCATCATCCCAATATGTTTACTTACAGCCTTTACATCCATGTTTCCTTTACTGTCTATATGGAGTTAAATGTCAACTAGCATGTTAATTTCCTTTCATTTGTTTCTGCTGTGAATCCCTGCACCCATGTTTCCCTCTATGTGCTTTGAGTTGTAGTTCAGAACATGGCAACATGCAAGTTATTGTTCATGTTTGGACTTGATCCCTTTGGGGATCCTAACTCCCAAAACAATGTGTTCTAACAGGCTGGTGGGGTGTGCCAGCATTTCCTATTGCTAGGTATGCCCACTAGCCTGTCTTTGCCACTTCCCTTTTCCCCTTTTAGAACTCCCTCTCTGCACTTACATTCACTCTTAGCTTCTAAGTTCTGCCCCCCTCCTGTGAGCCTTGCCTTGGGACCTTGAGTTCCCTCTGAACTTGGACACTTGAGGGCTTGCCCTTCCACACTGCACTATGACTCAATCCTGTAATGTATTTGGGTGTGAGCACTGCCCGGAGTCCATTTGAAGCTCTTAGGGAACTCTGACATATCCCAAACGAGAGAAAGGCTTTGGATCTTGATCTTTGGAGTTGGTTTACTTCATGCTTCAGACAGGAAGTTTGGATCAGGCTCTCCTTGGTTGTAATTTTAATTTTTCTGATGTAGTTTCTTTATTTTATTTTCTGACTGTAATAATTTTTTAATAAACTTCTGGGTTGATTAGTGAAAAGGGAAGGGTAACCATGCATGCAAAGGGGTAGATATAATGCTCATAGGAAATTACTACATGTCGGTATTCATGTATCTTGCTTACAGCTTTGCACGTCTGCATCCACATAGATATCCTGCTCATAGGACTTTCTGCACTTCTGCATCCATGTAGACACCATGTCTATAAAGAATTCTGCATTATCAAATGTAGATACCATGTTTGTAAGTTAACCAGAAATCCAGATCCTGCATATACATTGGTCACTAGGCAAACCTGTTTATAGGATTAAAAACTAACAGCGTTCAGATATCATGGCCATAGGATTTCTGCACTCTTACCACGCCTGTAAAAAGTGTTTAAAGTCAATAACGCCTAGAAAGCATGCATATAGGAACTATCAACCAAACCTGAATCGTCCATTCGCTTATAGGTCTAAAATCAGTAACGATAATGCTTAACGTCAGCAGAATTTACGCTATTTTATCAAAACTCGCCTTTCCTGGTTAACTAACAACTTTTTCTTAAATCAACATACTTCTTTTCTGAAACTAATAGATATCATGCCTATAGGTTTCGTTTAACGCTTAGGCAAGCCTTAGGACAAACTTGTAAACTGAATCAGATTTTTAGCTACAACCAGCAGGCAGGCCTGATTCGGATTTCTTATCTGAAATATGTAATAGATCAGTCTGCCACAACTCTTAAGTTTAATCAGACCCTAATCAGTACGTGTAAGACATGCTAAACTACATGCTTCTCTTCGGTTTTAAGGAGGTTTGTTTGAGCCTTTCTATCTGTTATGTGCTTCTCCCCATATCTACTACATATGTGTTTTGATTGTCGCCTTAGAATTTTTGTCCTTTTAAAACTATAAAACCTCACACCCCTTCCCTGTAGGATTAGTAGTCCAAATACCTCCGGGACTGATAGGATTGGGACGGGTAGTAGCATGCAATAAGTGAAACGAGACCATTCCGCGTTTAATACCTTAACGAGGTGGGAAAGGGTAGATATGGATATGATGACCACGCGATAACACCACGTGTATAAGTGGTTACCGGGTGTTGTGTGGGGTGATCCATATTATTTATAAACCTAGGACCCCCTTCCCTTTACTTGTTTATTTTATTACCTTCAGAATTTCAGAAAGTGCTTTTTCCCAAATTTCAGCTTTTTCTTTAACTTTAATTACTTGCAACAATTATGTGAAAACCCCCTCATATTTGAAACTCTTACTTGTCTACTTGTTGTTTGCACTTAAAGTCACAATTATAGTATGGCCGGGAACCACACTAGTGGATCTCGAGGGGTGCCTAACACCTTCCCCTCGGGATAATTTCGAGCCCTTACCCAATCTCTGGTTTTCTAAATCAAAAGTCTTCTTAGTGTCCTAATGCACTTTAATCATTAGGTGGCGACTCTTCATTTCAAACCCAATTCCCAAAAGGGAACGAGTTATCCTCCCAAATGTCATAAACCCGATTTCGCGAGAAAAAGGGGGCATCAAGAGCATGGCGACTCTGCTGGGGATTTCTTTAAGGCTTTTACCATTTCCTGCTATTTGTGACTTTATGCTTCTTTATATGTCTTTATTTGTTTAAATGCCTTTAAGTTTTTTTTCCTCTTCTACCTCGAAACTGACTTGGCTCCTTGTCTCTTTCCTTTATTTCTCTTAATGCTTTCCTTTATCGCTTTCCTTTAATACTGTTGTAAACTATGAGAAACTGTTGTAATTATTACTTTATGAACGTGCAAATACGTGACAACTTGTTTGATTATTGTAACTGCATATTCAATATCATATTCCACTCGTGCCAAATAAAATACCATAGCAACGCTTATAATGAGTGGTTGCGCCCTTCCGATATTATCACCCCCTAAATTCGGCAAAGGCGTATTTGCGGTAAAACCAGTCGATCAACGGTGTAGTCGACGATTCCGTGCCTTTCCCTCTTGAGTTGTCCGCTCAAGGGTACCAGTCTAATACCCCATAGAAACCTTACTCTGTTTAATTGTGCATGCATCATTGTCAAACCTAGCCGAGTCAGTTATGCTGTCCGCATAACGACTCTTTAAGATAGCCTCGTCCAAAGTCCACTGGGTTTCCTTGAAACCCAAACGGACACTACCACGTTCTGTGCACTTATTTGGAGAACTAAATGCTTTTATGCCAATTATTGGTATTTAATAGTCGAGTCTGGTGGGGGTAAGGGCCTAACACTTCTTGTCTTGCAGAAAATGAGGCACGAAGTCCCTAGATTCGGCATGGTCACCAACATTCACCCCAAATTGCTAAGCTGGTGGGAGGATCTTCATTCCAGCGATCAGATTCTTGTCCGGAAATACCTGGGAAATCTACTTTCTCTCCTGGAAAAACTCAACAACAAAATCATAGAAGCTGCCACTCTATTCTGGGATTTTGATAGGTCTGTGTTCCGCTTTTGAGACATTGAGATGACACCCTTGCTTGAGGAAATAGGAGGATTGGCTGGAATACCGTGGGAAACTCCGGGTTTGTTAATGCCGGAAAACCGCAAGGGTAGAGGTTTTCTCAAAATGATGGGTCTAAAGAAGAATCCAGACTTGACATGTTTGAAGGAGTCGTACATTCCCTTTGACTACTTGTACGAAAGGTACGGTCACAACAAATCTTACCGTACTTATCCTGACGAGTTCGCCCTTACATCATTGGGGCACATCCATCAAAGGGTCTTTGTCTTCATGTTCTGTTTCCTAGGGATGATAGTGTTTCAAATGAAGAAAGCAAGAATCCATACCAGGCTAGCTATGGTCACCAAAACTCTAATGGAAGAAATTGACGGACAACCATTCAGTCTTGTGCCAATGATCATTACGGAAATATACCGAGCCCTAGAAAGGTGTCAACAAGGGGCCAAACACTTTGAGGGTTGTAATCTGCTACTTCAACTTTGGCTCATGGAACATCTCCAAAGGGGTGAGTACCGACAGGAAATCCATCGAAGGGACTGGGATGATCATATCACCTTTCATCACCCAAAGCGAATGAATTACATGCCCAACATGTTCGTTCAACCGGAGAATGCTAGAGAATGGGTCGAACTCTTTGATAATTTGACTGAAGACCAGGTACAATAGTGTTCGAGTGGTTCCCTACTGAAGAATTCATCGTTCGATCCAGGGATGCGCCATTTCTGATACTGATCGGTTTGAGGGGGACCTACCCTTATGTCCCTTTCCGAGTTATGAGACAGGCTGGCAGGAAGCAGGTTATACCAGGGGTCGACAAGATGAATCACTTCCGAGCTGACTTTCAGAATGACGATAGTCCGCATGGGTGCCACGCTCAGCATATGTGGCATTGCAAAATTGTCTTGGGAATGGATACCATTGAACCAGACAGATACCATGCTGGTTGTACCCCACACTATTCAGGCTAGCTGGAGGACAATCACAATGGTTTGGGTCAACCCGGGTTTGTTCGAGGTCACAGGATCATCGATGAAAAGGCTGAGGCACAGGTCAAGTACAACCAATTGCGCAAGAGGATTC
>NC_031997.1:26649529-26652414 GCF_001879085.1 Nicotiana attenuata
CTTGGGACTGCGGGTTAGATTCCCGATAGATCCCCCTGCACATTTACTTTGGGACTGCGGGTTAGATTCCCGATAGATCCCCCTGCACATTGATAGCTGGACTACGAGACGGTATCCTGGGAGATCCTCATTGTTACCATTGGTATTGAGCTGTACTTATTCTGTGTTTGCTCTGTTCTTTGTGTATTTGTTATAGCTTTGTTTAGTCTGTCTTATTCCACTGCTGTACTCACTGTTACTGCCTATTTTCATACTGTTGATTTATATTATATTGTTTAACCTCAGTAGGGCCCTGACCTTCCTCGTCACTACCCAACCGAGGTTAGGCTTGGCACTTACTGAGTACCGCTGTGGTGTACTCATGCCCTTGCTGCGCACGTTTTTCATGTGCAGATCCAGGTACCTCTACTCAGGCGCACTATCCTTGAGGCGAGGAGATACGCGGAGACTTCGAGGTATATCTGCCGCGTCCGCAAACCAGGAGTCTCTATTCTGTTCCAGCTTTAGTATCTAGTTTATCCCTTTTCCCTCAGTTGCTTAGATATTCTAGAGTTAGAGCAGCGTACTATGTTTCCGTTAGCCTGTGGTTCCCGTGAGTTTCCGGGTTTTGTGATTGAGTTGTAGACTTCCGCATTTCTTTTGAGTTGTATAGGCCGAGCGGCCTTATATGCAGTTATTATTTTGATATGTTCAGTTCTAATTAATTATTCCGCAAGTTAGGTTGTTATTTTCGCATTTTTAGGCTTACCTAGTTATAGGGACTAGGTGCCATCACGACATGTTCACGTAGGGCGAACTGGGGTTGTTACAAGTTGGCATTAGAGCCCTAGGTTCATAGGAGTCACGGAACACATGTCGGTTTATCAGAGTCTTGCTGATCGGTACGGAGACGTCTGTACTTATCTACGAGAGGCTATGTAACTGTTTAGGAAAAAAATCTTCATTTCATTGGAATTCCTTGTCGTGCGATATTTTTTTGAACATCAATTCTAAACTTCCGACTTCTATTCTCTCACAGATGATGAGGACACGCGCTACTCGAGATGATCAGGCACCCGCGCCCCCTACTGCAGCCTTCAGAGGCCAGGGCCGGGGGAGAGGCCGAGGACGCGCACTGTAGCAGCCAGGGCACCTACGCGAGCTGCCACCGAGGTACCACCAGCAGATCCAGCCGGAGCCCAGGCACCTGGCACACCTACTACTGCCACTACTACTCCAGCTCTCCAGGAGACATTGGCTCAGTTCATGAGTATGTACACCACCTTGGCTCAGGCGGGGTTGCTTCCCCTTGCTGCAGCCACATCCCAGGCCGGGGGAGGAGCACAGACGCCCGCCGTCCGCACTCCTGAGCAGCGTGTGCAGGTTGAGCAGGCTCCCAAAATTATTCCCACACCGCCTGCAGCGCCAGTTCAGCCCGAGGATGGGTCAGCTGCTTCAGAGGACGAGCAGCGGAGACTTGAGAGGTTCAAGAAATATGATCCTCCTGTATTCAGTGGGTTAGCATCAGAGGATGCTTTGGGATTTTTGGAGTGCTACCGTATTCTCCGCACTATGGGCATATCAGGATCGAGCGGGGTTTCCTTTACTACTTTCCAGCTTCGAGGAGTCGCCTATCAGTGGTGGCGTGCTTACGAGTTGGACAGTCCGGGTGAGACAGCTTCCCTAACTTGGACTCAGTTTTCAGATATGTTCATGAGAGAGTATGTCCCTCAGAGCCTCAGGGACGAATGGCGCGCAGAGTTTGAGCATTTGTGCCAGGGTACTATGACCGTCTCAGAGTATGCTTTCCGTTTCACCAGCTTGGCTAGACATGTACCAGCCTTGGTTTCTACTGTTCGCGAGAGGGTTCGCCGGTTTATTGAGGGGCTTATTCCCAGCATCAGGTCTAGCATGGCTCGCGAGTTGGAGATTGATATTCATTATCGGCAGGTGGTGAGCATTGCTAGGAGGATTGAGGGTATGCATGCTAGGGACAGAGAGGAGAGCGAGGCCAAGAGGTCTCGAGAGTCGGGCCATTACTCTGGTGCCTGTACCCCATCAGCAGGTCGTTATGGTAGAGGTTATGCGGGTCGCCCTGTTCATTCAGCTCTTCCAGCAGCCAGCAGTGCTCCAGCTCCGCCTGTACCTCAGGGGCCTTACTACGCACCTCCAGTTTCTAGCGCGCCACCTGCGCGAGGTGTTTCCAGAGGTCAGTCCAGCAGACCTAGCCCTAGTCAGTCACAGCCGTCGCGTCCTCCCAGGGCTTGTTTCGAGTGTGGTGATACACGCCACATGGTTAGGGACTGCCCTAGACTTGGTAAGGGTGCATCTTCACATACTGCTCAGCCACAGCGTGCTCCTCAGAGTTCTCAAGCCATGATCACAGCTCCAGTTGCTACCCCACCTACTTGTACCGAGGCTGTTGCCTCCGATTCTTTCATCAAAGGTATTGTCATGGATTGTTATAGAGGTGTACCGATTCTATTCGATCTAGGCTCCGCTTATTCTTATGTGTCTTCTTATTTTGCTCCGCATTTGGGTGTACCTCGGAATTTCCTTGAGTTTCCCCTGTTTATGTTTCTACTCCTGTGGAGGATTCTCTTGTTGTGGACCGCGTTTATCGGTCATGTTTGGTTACTATTCGTGGTTTTGAGACCAGAGCGGACTTATTGTTACTCGGTATGGTGGATTTTGACATTATTTTTGGGCAAGGACTGGTTGTCGCCCCATTTTGCTATTCTTGATTGTCACGCCAAGACCGTGACGCTGGCTATGCTAGGTATTCCGCGTATTGAGTGAAGTGGTACTTTAGATCACACTCCCAGTAGAGTTTTCTCTTTCCTTAAAGCTCAGCGTATGGTTGAGAAGGGGTGTGCCGCGTATTTAGCTTATGTGAGAGATGTCAG
>NC_031997.1:26652514-26682675 GCF_001879085.1 Nicotiana attenuata
GATTCCTCCCGAAGGGGGCAAAGGAAAGAGAATAGTCAAACTCACTCCCCAAAGCTCGGGAAAAACATAAAACAAACCAGGAAGCTGATATGCATGCAAAATGCGGGGCTTATTCCCCTGATGTCCGCCAAAGTCCATCCTATTGCCCTTTTTCGCTTTTGAAGCACCTCCACAGTGGCCTCAACCTGCAAGTTAGTAAGGCAAGAAGAAAGAATAACTGGAAGAGTAGAATTAGAGCCCAAGAATTCATACCTGAGGTGTGGAGGAAGTGGTTTCAACTCCAACACCGGTGGCTCCTCAATTGATGGCTTGGTTGGCAGAGTTTTGCGATTTTCAAGATCCAAAGATAGTTTCCTAGGCTCATATGAATATGAACCCATTCCATGCAATGCATTCACGCACTCCACTCTACCGGCATCATCATTGGCATCCATGTTAAGAAGCACGACTTCAAGAGGATTTCAACATTAGTCAAAGCACTTGTGTCATCCACTATCACCGCCGTGACAATGTCCACAAATGAACACACCTCCGTACTATTGGGTTGCCTCATTGACTTGCACACATGAAATACCACCTTCTCATCACCCACACGGAATGTTAACTCCCCTGCTTCCACATCAACCAATGCCTTCCCCGTAGCTAGGAAAGGTCTTTCAAGAATAATAGGCACTTTGAAATCCACTTCGCAATCCAATATGACAAAGTCGGCTGGCAATATAAATTTGTCCACCCGGACAAGCACATCGTCGATTATACCTAAAGGCCTCTTCATCGACCGGTCCACCATTTGAAGTCTCATTGAGGTTGGCCTAGGTTGCCTAATTCCCAAAGTCTTGAAGACTGAGTACGTCATCAGATTAATGCTAGCCCCCAAGTCACATAGGTCCTTAGCAAAGTCCGCACTTCCGATAGTGCAAGGAATAGTGAAATCTCCAGGGTCTTCTAGTTTCGGGGCCATAGAATGCACAATCGCACTAACTTGGTGCGTCATCTTTATTGTTTCACACTCCATAGAACGCTTCTTGGTGACTAAATCCTTCATAAATTTTGCGTACCCAGGCATTTGTTCAAGTGCCTCCACTAAAGGAACATTGATTATGAGGCTCTTTATCATGTCTATGAATTTCTTGAACTGATTGTCGTTCTTTTGCTTTGCTAACCGCTGTGGATATGGTGGAGGTGGTCTAGGCAAGGGTGCCTTGGACTTGGGCACCGCCGGCTCTGGTATATCAACAATGTGTTCCCTAGACGGGTTCACGGTATCTTGAGTCTCTACCCCGGCCTCATCATCAATATCAATCCGCACATCATTTGTCACTATTGGTTCAACCACATTGTCAACATTCACAGGTGCATCATCATCATGCAACTCAATTTCATCATTCACAACTTGATTCTCAACCGAGGCATGCACATCACCGCCTCTTCCACTCCTAGTTGTAACCGCCATCACATGATTGTTACCCCCCTTCGGGTTCACTACCGTATCACTTGGTAGCGCACCTTTTGGTCGGGTATTTAAAGCTTGAGAAATTTGTCCTATTTGCACCTCTAGGTTCCGGATAGATGTGTTATGCGAAGCCAATTGTGCGTTAGAATCTTGGTTCTTTTTCATCATCTGCTCGAACATCATTTCTATCCGTCCCATATCACTTCCAGAAGAACTAGGCCCTTGTGACTGAAAGGGGGGTGGATTGTTTGGTTGTTGGAACATGGGGGGCCTTTGAAAGCTTTGACCCTACCACCATTATTCCACCCTCCTTGATTGCTATTGTTGTTGTTCCAATTGTTGTTGTTCCCGTTCCAATTGCCTTGGTTATTACCTTGATTACCCCAATTGTTGTTCTGATTGTTATTGTTCCAATTGTTACCACCTTGTTGTTGATTATTGTTATTCCAATTGCCGCCTCCTTGTTGATTGCCCCAATTGCCTTAGGGGCGCCATTGTTGATTTCCTCTATTTCCTTGGTAGTTATTGACATATTGGCATTCCTCAGTTTGATCATCAAAACACTCGTTCGAATAACCACCACCATCATTGTTGTTATCAAACTGCTCACCATTACCTTGAGGTTGTTGTTGCCCTCTTTGCCTCCTTTTTAGCATAGAAACATTCTCCATTGCATTGACTTGGTGCGGGTTTTGTACTTGTTGCAATTGCGCCTTCGCCAACTGATTCATTGTTGTTGTAAGTTCGGCAATAGCTTGGCCATGATCACTCAACTCCTTGTGCAAATGGATGACCGTGGGATCACCTTGGGGTACATTCTCTCGTCTTTTCCATGGCGAAGAGGTGTCCGCCATTTCATCAAGTACGTCACATGCCTCTGGGTAAGAAAGTTTCATAAAGTTCCCACCGGCCAATTGGTTCACAATGCATTGATTCGTGGTGTTGATGCCCCTATAGAAAGTTTGCTGGATCATCGCCTCAGTCATATCGTTGTTAGGGCACTCCTTCACCATAGTTCTATGACGCTCCCAGATCTCATGCAATGGTTCCGTTGGCATTTGCTTGAAAGCAAGAATCTCGTCCCGAAGAGCCGCCATATGACTTGGAGAAAAGAACTTGGCAATAAATTTGTCTGCCAATTCATCCCATGTGGTGATAGAATGATTTGGTAACCTTTCTAACCAGTCCAACGCTTTGCCCCGAAGAGAAAACGGGAAAAGCTTCAATCGCAACGCATCCTTCGACACGTTTGTTTGTTTGCTGCCCCAGCAAGTATCTACGAACCCCTTCAAGTGCTTGTATGCATTTTGGTCGGAGGTGCCCGTAAAATATCCCCTTTGCTCGAGCAAGGTCAACATGACATTTGTGATTTGAAAGTTCCCCGCCTGGATTCGGGGAGGAACGATGGCACTCGCGTACCCTTGATTAGGAAGAACTCTTGGGACCGCTCTTGGAGGTGGCGGAGGAGGGTCTGGAATAGGATTGTTGTCATTGACATTAGCATTGGCATTTCTACCTCTCCGTGGTACTTGAGGTACCGGAAGCTCTTCTTGCTCAACATCTTCAACCTCCTCCCCCTCCAAGGCATTACCAAGAGGGTCATTTCCGTTTAGAGCCATGTGTACCTGATGGATCAACATAAATAAAGTTAGTAAAAAGAAGGAAAGAGAAGCAAAACACAAAACTAGCTACACAAATAGTCAACACCGTAAGCTCCCCGGCAATGGCACCAAAAAGTGAATCGGCAGCGGACTCAACCTTAGGAAGAGTGGGCGCTAATACTTTTACCCAATAGTGGTATCGGGGTCAATTTCCACAGGGAGCTAGAAAGGGAGTTGGATATTTGCTTAGTCTAGAAATGCGTGTTTGCTTCTAATTGATCTTCTATCATTTTTGGGTTTTTATGATTATCAACTACAATTTAACATCTACTAATTATAACTAAATTATGCTAAGATATTAATTCTAGGTTGTATGCAAGATAGAGAAAGACACTAGGGTCGTGGCATTTACCTAGGTGGTCAACTAACGGGTAGAGATTCCTAATACAAGAATGATGATTATGGGGCTTATGCTATAACCGTTGCACGATTGCACTCACTCTCACACCTCTCGGTAGAAAGAGTGATTTTGCCCAATTGACTCTCTCGAGACCAATTGGGTAGGCCAACAAGCCCAAGCAACTTATGGTTCAAGTTGGGTAATTACTCTCTCGAGGTTTAACCCGTTAATTGGGACTACCATTCTCATGGGTCCATCACAATTCCTTGTTGGGTTAATTTTGGAGTCATAGACACTCTTTCTCAAGAAGGGTCAAGACCCACTAAGCTAGACTTAGTGTTTGCAACCACCAAATCCTAGTTAAATCATAAAATTAACCCAAATAGCAAACACCCAACATCAATCCAGCAATAAACAATCACACCTATTAATTACCCACACTAGGGTTGAGCCACAACCCTAGCTAATGGGTTTAGCTATACATAATAGCAACCGAAATTGAAGAAGTAGTAGATAAAATCAGCATATTAATTAACTAGGATGTTAATCTACAAGAATCCACGATAAACCAAGATGAAGATGCCCAAAATAGGCTAAAACTTGAGTCTCACGTGTGCTGCTGCTATCTGATATCTAAAACTTGACCTAGAAATAATAAAATATTCTATTTATACTAAGCTAGAAAAACTGGACAAAAATACCCATGCGGGGCTAGCGCGGACCGCGCAGAAATGCAGCGCGGCCGCGCAGGGGTCTTGGCCTTCGATCACTCACTTCTGAAGCTGGGGACGCGGACCGCACAAAGAGGTAGCGCGGCCGCGCAGGCTAATGGGCGCGGACCGCACAACAATGAAGCGCGACCGCGTGGACACAAGCGCTGACCGCGTAGAAAGGAGCGCTGACCGCGCATGGAAACCCTTGAAATGTATACTCTCTGAATCTCCTAGCGCGGCCGCGCAGCAAATCAGTGCGGTCCGCGCTAGGTCCTCTTGTCCCCACTTCAATGATTTTTGACACTTGAGCAGGTTTCACTCCGTTTCGAGCCGATTTTTGACTTTTGTCATCTTGTCGCTCAAACCTGCAATCAAGCGCACTTTGTAAGCATTCTGGGTCTATTTTATGACAATTCATACATAAAGCATAGGCAAGTATGGGCATAAAACGTGTTAAAATCACAGTTATCATGTATCTTAGCCACTGAATTCTGCATCACCAATACTAGGAATTTCACAAGTCTTCATCACATTGTTCTTAACAAGTTTCTTTTGGGTTCCTTTTGCCGGCTCGTTCTCAAGATCAACCTCTGATAGCACTGAAAGCATAGTAGCACGTGGGCGTCCGAGGCTCCCAGAAGAATTCTCACATTCCTTTTCAAAATAAATCATACCCACCATGTGCATCTCATTATGCACAGGCGATGGACTTTGGCTGGTGTCTGTTGCATCCGGATTTTGCACGACAATGCCGCCTGTATCAATAAGCTTCTGAATTGCATTCTTCAGATTCCAACACTTCTCTATGTCATGCCCCGGGGCATCTGAGCAATATGCACACCTTTGAGAAAAATCAAACTTCTTTGGAAGAGGGTTTGGCATTTTTATGTGGGTCGGCTTCAACATGTCCAATTTGCTTAGCCTCTGGAACAGACTGGCATATGACTCTCACAGTGGAGTGAAGGTTTTCTTCTTCCGTAACCTCTCGTTCTTAAATGCTTGATTGGGCTGGAAACCTGATTCAGGGGGTTTTCGGTAGGCTCGTGGGGGTAGACAGGCATTTTGTGGAGCTGGGTACTGGGAAAGTGATGTATGACTTTGGGAGTTCTGTGGAGAGAAGTAGCATTGGGGAGGATCATCTAGTGCACAAGGATATCCACGGGGACAATGTCAAGGTTGGAAATGTTGATCGGGAAAGCCCATCGGATCATCTTTTCTGTTTCTCTTTCTTCCACCGAAGCTTACTGGGATGTTCTGAATGTCTTTCGAACAACTCATGATTTTGCCTGTCTTGATTCCTTCTTCTACTAGCTCCCCCATTTTTAACACATCATTGAAAGGCTTTCCCAAGGCCGGNATCTTGTTGAGCCTGCCAAGGCCGGATCAGATGACTGAAGTAGGTGGGCCCCTGGGCTTGTAGGAAAAGCTCAACCATTTCTTCTTCACCAATTTGGGTACTGACTCGAGCAGCTTGCTCCCTCCATCTGAGCCCAAACTCCCTAAAGCTTTCCCCCAGCTTCTTTTCTATTTTAGATAGGGAGGAGCGGACTGGGGTAACGCCTGATTTGTATTGAAAGTGTCGAACAAAATCTTGAGCCATGTCACCCAATGTAGGCCACTTACCAACATCTTGACGAGTATGCCAGTCCAAAGCTGCCCCAGTCAGGCTCTCACTGAAATGTGCCATCAGCAGGTCATCTTTCTCTACAACGCTTCTCATTTCAATGCAATAGACCCTCAGGTGGGATATCGGATCTCCACACCCATCACACAAGTTAAATTTTGGCACCTTGAACCCTGCGAGCAGGCGAACGTCCGGGGACACAGACAGTTCTTTGTAAGCCATGCTACGCTGGTCTCCCCTTCCTTGCTGGTTCCTTATGGACTGTTCTATGCCTTTCAGCCTCCTGGGTATCCCATCTTTCCCTTCTCTTCCTGTGAACCTTTCATTTTCAACATGAGGCTCATCCCGCGGGCCCTGTTTGTATGAGTAGGGAGCCTTGTGGGCAACCTCTGAGGGGTAACATTGGGCATCATGTGCTTGGAGATAAGCGGGTGGATCTGGAAAGTATGGAGGATCATCTGGCATTGTGACCGGAGCTTGGGTAAGGGCGGCATCTAGAAAGCTGGGTGGTGGCGGGGGTGGTGCCTTCCCAGTCATCCAAGCCTGATACATGTCCACCATGTGTTGTCTCAACATCTTTACCTCTTCAACCAACCCATTGTCCTGTTCCACCAACTGCTTTCGGGCCCCGATATCAACCAACTCAGTTCTGTTGTTGTGCCATTGCCTTTTGAATTTATGTTGAGGAGAGGAGTTACTACTTCGGGAACCACAAACCAACCACCTTTCTGTACTGAATTGTCAACAACAAACTTGTTAGTGATTAGAGCTTAACAGATAGGCAACCGCACATTTGGGGAATGAATGCACCTAAGCAGTTAACCGTTTCTATTATGCATTTGATCGATTGCTTGCGTCATCCCCACTTCCTTATTTCCATGTGCAACTTCCCTTTTCTCTTTTTTCCTTCTTTTTTTTTCTTTTCATTCTTTCCTTTGCCCTCTCTTTGTTTTTATTCTCTCATTTTTCTCTCTTATTTTGCCATTGTTTCCTCCTCACGGTTTCTTATTTTCTCTCTTTTCCTTTTCTTTTTCCTTAACTCTCTTTTTTATCACTCTTTTTTCTTTTGGTTATGGTCGAATCCTATGGAGATTTCCTACGTATCATGACCCCGCATGAATCAGACCGAGCGCAGTTCTGGAAGAAATAAATAGAAAAATAAATAACAAAAACATTTTAGGATTTTCAATTTTCATAAAAAGCAAATGCTTTGATTACAATGACTCAAAAAACTAACAGACTCAAAGAGAAACTAACAGACTCTGAAAAGATGAAAATACAGACTCAAAAACGAACTAACATACTTCAACATAAAGCAAATACAAACTCAAAAACAAACTGACAGACTTCAACAGAAAGAAAATATAGACTGAAGTAAACATCACGAATACATTAATGCCTCGAATGCTCCTGGGGCCCGTGGGACATCATTCGGTCTCGCCACGGGCCTATATGCAAGATCCCTTTGGTGCCTTTCCAAATCACTCATTATTTGTAGGACAAATGTCATCACTGTCGCGAAGAAAGTGGTGCGGGTCATATCCTCACATGCTTGGCACTTCTCAACAATGTAATCGGCAATGGCCCTGACCCTCTCTCGGATTCTACCCTTTTCCTGAAGCAGACGCCCGACCTGCTGATTCCGGGCTTCTAACACCTGAGTGTCGTGATGGGTTTGCTTTCGTAACTGTTGTATTTCTTTCTCCATCTGGGCCATCAAATCGTAACAGTGTTCCATATCAGCTTTAAAATCCTTGGCTTGCTTGATCATTTTGTTCTCTACGGTGATGACCCTTTTCTTTAACCCCGCAACCTCATTGTCGTATTGCTCGTTTAACTGTTTGACCAGGCTTGCTCGTTCTTCCGCATTCTTAGCCAAATTTGTTCAAGCCCTGGCTAGTTCACCCTCTGCTTTGTTCAAATCAAAACCATACTCATCCACTTTCTGCCTGAGGTTCTTTATAAGCATTTCATCCTTTGCACTTCTGGCGGGATTTTCGGCCGCTATTTTCATTTTCTGAATCTGGGCTCGAAGGGCCTCATTTTATTTGATTAGCTTTTTCTTTTCACCCTCATCCGCCGCGGCTTGCAAACCATTCTCGAATTGAAGGTCTTTGACGTGCTTCTCTAGCCTGCTTATGTTGGCCTTGTATTCATTCTCCTTGGCTAACCAAGCCCACTGTTCTTGTGACGCCTCGACAAATTCCTGAAGATGGGGCCTTTTGGCCGGCCTCCCAAACGCAATTTCCCTTCTATACCAAGCATGGTACCCTGGTGAAACTTCACCTTTGGATCGATCACGTACACAGGTATTTTCCGTCAAGTATTGACACTCGCTCCAAATCTGGCGAACTGCTGCTTCATGGAACTGGCCATCAGGACCAATCTCGACTACTTGGGCACTAAGATCTTCATCTTTTGGAACTATTTGGCATCTCCCCAGCTGTCTCAAAACCCGGTACGGGGCATACAGCTGGATACTCCTGAGACCCATCAAGAGGAAATGAGGCCCGGTAGCTGGCATATATATATATGATCTCATCCACAGGCAACCATCCAAACGTCCACTCTATTTGGCTTGCAGTGATGGAATGGAGGTGTGATACCCATGCTGTGACCCCTTCTGGCAAGCTGATCCCATCAACCCTCGAATAAAATTTCTCTACGAAGGTTTTCTCTGCTGAACCATAACTCATGCATTGAGGACGATAGCGTAAGTGTTCAATCATTTATATCTGCAGCAACAAGTTGCACCCCTCAAAAAAGTCTCCTCCGGCTTTGCAGGCTGTGAGAGCGCAGAAGATTTCAGCTACTATCATGGGTGCAAGGGTGCTTTTGGCCTGGGTAAGCAAAGTGCTGACAACCCCAGCTATTGGTATGTCGATATTTCCATCTTTCCTAAGAAACATCAGAAGTCCCAAAAAGACCACCATAAAAGCAAAACACCTGTGTTCTTCCCATTTGAGGCGGTTCCCTTTGCTACAAATTTTGTTTTCTGGATTATTGAACCCTCATATATGACCGTATCTCTGGTATATAAATTGTGGAGTACAAAAACAAGCTGCCAAATCTGGGTTGTGGACCCCCTGCTTATCTTTAATGAATCTAGGAATCTGTGCACGGCTACGGTTCTCGGAGCAACCAGGTACTTGTGTCTTAGAGGAACCTCAGCACTCCCAATATACCCGGCTATTTCTTCCAAAGTTGGGGTGAGTTCAAAATCTGAGAAATGAAACACGTTGTGGGCCGGGTCCCAAAATGTAACCAATGCCTTCATGATGTCTCCCCTAGGACTAATCTTTAACAACCCGGTAAGACCTCCCAAATATTGTTTGACCTTATCTTGTCCTGCTTTACCGAGATCATCCCACCACATATGCAACTCCAAAGGGATCTTGTTCATGACTGTTATTGGCAAATTTTGACTCGTGCTCATTCTGCACATTTATTAGCGTGATTAAGCAAAAATCATGATTCATTTGACTCAAAAAAAACAAAGCTGACACTTTTTTTTCAAATTTTCATTTCAAAAGTAAAAATCCGGCTTTGCAAATACGGCCTTTCAGCACTTCCGAGGGAATATTTTAAGTTTGCGCTTGCTAACCGGCCAAAATTTTGAAAAAGAGACCAAAGGCGGCTGTTCTTGCGAAAACAGCCTTCCGGCGTCCTTTTGGGGACATTCGGCTATTTTTGACAAGAATGGTATCACCTTACCTATTTACAACAAAGCGATAAAATTTTTGGTTCTTTTTGGGCTATTTTTGCAAAAGGAAAGTTGGACCCGATAGGGGTTGCCTACGTATCTTACACCCTATGAATATCAAATTGGCGTAGTTCGGGCAATTTTGACAAAACAAAAACCAACTTTTTTTCTCTTTTTTTCCACAAAAAAATCTCTTTTCTTCTTTTTTTTTTTTGAAAAAAACTTCGGTAGAGTTTCGGTATATTTTGGGACATTGGTTTTTTTAAAAAATAGACAATAACCTCTCCCAGACCTCACATTGGTTTTCCTTCTCTCAAATTTTCCTCTATAAGCCGGTCAACATGCAAATCCGAAGCAAAGAATGCACAGATAGAAAGTAAGATGCATCAGGATGGTCTTTTCATTTCGGGTACACCTGTCCTAGACGGACCCAACCCCTGTGTTGAGTCCCGTAAGTCAGATGCACATGATGCAAACAAGCGTTCCTACTAGGGATCCGGCATGAGGCTGAGTTATTGAAGGTTCAAAACCTGGGTAAATGTTCTAGATTGTGTACCCGAGCGGACAACTCGAGTCGAGGAGGGGGCTACGTATGGGGAACCAAAAGGCCATCCGGCTTAGTAAATTGTCCGAGCCTCTTTCTTATTTCAAGTTATGACACTAACAAAATAGGGAGTCTCGACCAGCGAGCACATCCTCGAAGATGAGAATTGAAGGGTTTCGTAGCAGTTTATATATACAGTTCAGATAATATCAAAGCGGTAAAAAGCAACATTTGCTCATTAGTCCCAAACATGTAATAAAATCAGATAATAAACAAAGCCAAATACAACAATTATTCCAAGCTCGAATTCTGAACCCAGAACCAGAGATTCTGGGTTCTTATCCCCAGCAGAGTCGCCAAAGCTGTCACACCTCCTTTTTCCTACACCCCCGAAGGGTATAAGGGATTTTTTTCCAACTTAAAGTGACAATCGAAACGGGATTTATGTATTTTAGAGATTCAGAGTCGCCACTTGGGATAGTTTATGGTGTCCGAAGTCACCGGTTCAAATCCCGAATCGAGGAAAATGTTGACTCTGTTTTACAGTCCGCGAACCAGAAATCCGGGTAAGGAATTCTGTTAACCCAGGAGAAGGTGTTAGGCATTCCCGAGTTCCGTGGTTCTAGCACGGTCGCTCAACTGTTATTATTGGCATATTATCTGATTTTAGAATATTTTGAACCTATGTGCATTCTTAACTTTTTAACCGCTTTTATTTAATGAATTAAAGGAAGATTGCAACGTCATTTAGAATATGTTTCGAACCACGTCACATAAATGCACCCGCAGTCCATAACACATTTTATCTAACGTTGAGATTTGGATTTGGGTCACATAAATGCGCACCCGAGTTTAGGAAAGTAAATTATTAAAATGACGCGCCTAAAGCAACTATGCATTTTTAACTTTGCGAGGGCCATGGAAGTTTGCTAAATGGCACGCCTCGAATTCTAAGAATTTTAAAAGAAATAATTAAATGAGGGCCACGCAATTGTCATTTTTGTTCGGCATAGCACACCTCGACTTATTCTAATTTTAGTGGGTATTCAAACTAGATTTATGAGGGCCATAAACTATTTTTATTGTCTAATATGGCACACCTCCAATCTACTTTTAAAAGAGCTCAATTAATTAATTAAAGAATGAAAATTGGAAAACCTCTATTCATTCGAATAAAAACTTCAATCTACTGACTAATTAGGAAACATTGCATTAAGGGAACATTTAACTCAAGAATCTAATTCACAAGCCTTCAAGCCTGGCCCAACGAGCCCAATAACTGAATGGGACTTCAAATGCCGCTGAAACCACTGATGGTTCAAAATGAAACCCAAAGGAAAGCCCCATTTAAATATAAATAATTGATGCTGGGATTTAGGATCGAGTCCCCGCAAGGGCACGAAAACACACAGATTTCTAATTAACCTTCTGATTTAACTACTCTAATAGGGATGATCATACAAGCATTATGAACCAAGATCTTACAATAACCCAATCATGCTAAATTAAATTCTTCCAACAATGACACTATCCAGACTAGCAATTAAATTCCCACATCACATGAACCTCACAAATTGCATCACTATTTCTCAATACAGCTCAGCATTATACCCTTGGCCAAAACAAATGCATTTGAAGCTCTATTATTCTGAAAGAAGAAAATCTCGGAATATTCGCAAGAGAAGGGCTTAAATCAAGTTTCAAGTTATATAGAAGCAAATCTTAGCATGATTACTGGGACACCAATGAAACCAAATCCAACAGACTTATGATCTATATTCACATGCTTCTAAACTCATGACAATGGAATAAAAAAGAAACAGAACAGTTTCAACCATTTAACACATCAATCCCAGTCCATAGTTAATACAAATGCAAAATACTACTGCAGGTCACTTTCACACACACAATTTCAGAGAAAAGAGAACCTAATTAACATCTATAATTCAAAGTCTAATTACAGAAAATGGAAACAGTAAAGAAACAGGGGAAATCAGCTTCAAATGCAGTCTTCATTTAACAGAACTTCACTCATATTACATGTTCAACAGTCATTCCTCAATCATAAGCTAAGAAGGTGCCTGGAAATTGGAAAGAAAACAGAGGTGAACAATCAGCAAATACACAGAAAGAATCAGCAGCAAAACATCCAGCAAAAACAACTCCAAACCCAGAAATGATGTATAGCAGCTCCAAATAACAAATTTCGACCGACCAACAACCCAGCAAAACCAGTGAAAGATTAACCCTCAATCAGCTTGAATAAAAAAAAAAACTTAATAACCAAACATCAATCCATTTGAATATCAGAATAGGGACTGTTGTTTTTCAGAAGAAAGATCACTGAAATTCAATCGAGTAGTAGAACTCTTGGCCTTTTGTATTTTTCTGGAATTCTATCTCTTAAGCTCTGCCTTGAAAGGCAAGATAGAGATGCCTTTATAGGCAAGCAATATGGCAGACCTAAGAGTTTAGTTTTGCACTTCTAGTCCCTTTCTAATTCTCATTTTAGCTTAAAAGTCCTTCAATTACTGACTTGTTGGTCAAGCCAGCCTACTTTGCAGCTTCTAGGAAGCTTCTTCAGGTTGTTACTGAAGGATTCTTTAGGTGATCTACCCAATTTACCCCTAATTAACCTTGAATTTTACATTAGACTCAAATGGGTTGGGGGTCAAATTGACCCGGCTAATGGGTTTACAGGCCCAAACTAAGTCCCTTATCTGGGCTAATTCCCCTTTTCGGATTCAATTTAAAATCAACAAGCAAACAAGTACCACAACAGGCCAACCAATTGGGCTAAAACAAATCTGTGAACCAATTTCCCTCTGTGACCCAGGAGTAAAATAAAATCAAGTATACTAAACAAGCTAAACAAAAGCAGACTTAAAACAAAATTCAAATTGAGGATGAAGCTTGGATTAAAGAGATTCATGCCAAGACGACACAGACGTAGAAGAACAAAATGAAGAGAGACTACCAAAAACCATGCAAGAAAAGAGAAAAAACAAAAGAAACAAAAAAAAATGAAACAGAAATACCTAAACATCCGGTCAAGTTTTGAAAATCTTCTTCAACCTCATGATTTCGACCAAAAGGGATCTCAAACATGTGTTTTCAAATGAAAACACATGGTCAAGGTCCATTGTGGCCTCAATCATCTATGAATCCCCTGATTAGGGCTCGACAGCTTTAGGTCTTAGCTTCCAATCGAGATTCGACGGCTAGGGGCGTATTTGAGGGCAGAAGGTCATGGATTTGGGATAAGAGAATCATGGGGGTTCTTTGGTGTTAGTTTGGGGTCGATCAGAGGTGGCGCCGCCGGCCGGTGGTGGAGGATTTGAGGGCAGCGCTCTAGGGTTTGGTTGTTATGATCTAAGATTCAAATAAATCTAGCCAGATTTGAGGCGTAAGGAATGGAGATTGGGAAAGAGGGGGGTGAGGCGATGATCTGGTGTGAATTTGGGCTTGATTGGCCGTCGGCCGCCGCCTTAGGCAATTTTCGGTGGGCGGCAGGCGGCGGTGGAAGGCGGAGACGACGAGGGAGTCCAAGGGTTGTGAGAGAGACGAGTTTAGGGGGGGAGGGGTCACGTTTCAGACAATTATTTATTAAGTGTCCCCCCACTTCTCCACCGTTGGATCAAGGAACCTCGATGGCTAGGATTGAATAGGGGGAAAACGGGGTCGTTTGGACAAGTGGGGAGATTGGGTCGGGTAAAAGCGGAACTGGGCTGGGCATTTTGGTGGTTGGACGGGTTTCAGGGGAATTTGATGTGGGCTTAGGAAAATTAATGGGGTTTGGCCCAAAATCCTGATCCTTCTCATTCTTTTCTTTTTCTTTTTTTAATTTCCTTTTTTTTCAAAATTAAAAATCCTAAGTTAAATCACAAAGCCAAATTAACCTTAAAAAGACTAGTTAATTCTAAACTACCATTATTAACTAAACCAAATCAAAGGACAAACTACCCAAAGTTCAAAATTAAAGCTAAAAAATGTAAATTAAACTATTTTGTGATTTTCCTTTTTTAATTACTAATTAATTCCTAAAAAGGCAAAGTTAGGTCCTAGATGCACATGCAACATATTTTTTGTATTTTTCATTAACTAAATAAAATTAGCATGCACAGACAAATGCAAACACTTGACAGAAAATGCCACAAAAATTCACAAAATTGCAAATAATGGAAAAATTATTTTGTTTTGAATTTATGGGAGTAATTCATATAGGGCAAAAATCACATGCACACTGAATTTGTTCCAATGCCTAAACCAAACTCCAAAAGAGGTGAATAACCACAAGTTAATTAACTGTAATCTTGCAATCACTACTATCTTGAACCAATATGATCAAAGCCTAACAAAGGGAGTTTTCATCTCAATTAAGAATGTCTTATGACAGTCCATCCCAAAAAACATGACAGAAATGTTTAAACCCAAAGGAAACCAAAATGACAAAACCTGAAATCTAAATACAAACTCATTACACATTTTTAACATTCAGGGCATAAACAACTACAAAGAGTGATATAATGAAGCATAGACTGATGTATAACTAAGATAAACTTGATAATACAGATATGTAATCAACCACGTCTACATCTCCAATCAATGCTTCAAATTCAGGCTTCATACATTTGACAAAAGGTCCAAAGAGGTACCTGGTTACAACAATCAAAACAGGGAAAGTGAGCTTGAAATTTAAGAGGAAAGCAGCAGCAGTAAGTCAACAAACAAAGAAGCAACAACAGTAACTCCAGCAAAACCAAACTTTTAAACCAGCTCCAACCAAACTTTAAACCAATCTCAAACCCATAAATGAACCAGAACCTCTTTGCAGATTTCAGATACTAGAACAAATAGGACACTGAACCAGTTTTTTTACCAGGAATTGCAAGGATTTCAATATTTGAAGGTTCAGCCGTTTTTCTAAATTTTCAGCTTTTTTCTAATCTCTCCCATCTAATGAAGGAAGGGTCCTTATTTATAGGCCTCTAAGGCCATGTGCCTGAAAACAGAAATCAGAATATCTCCAGCCTACAAAGGCATCTTTTGTAACCAACTGGGACAGCTGGCAGCCTTTAATTGGCTCCAGCATTTGTGCTGGCCAAGATTGGGCCAACTGCCCATATTTTAAAAACTCCTAATGCTAATCTTATCTGAACACCTTACCTCTATCTTTCAAATTAACCCCTCTTGAATTCTTAATTGTTCAACTAAGGTCCTGGGAGTTCTAATTTATTTACAAAATGAGGCAAACACACACTGCAGATGGACATGAATGAAAACAATCAATCAGTAAACACATACTAAAAAAGATGAAAATCCGGATCTTTAACACAAATTAGAAACAATTCAACTATAAGATGAACTTCAAAACCTAGCTTCTAATGCTTAGTGACAAATTTGATGATAACTAAAAAGAAGAATGAAGCATTCAAAACACTAAATCACAACAAAAGAAAAAAAACCTAAAAATCTAGAATCATACAGTTAGACATGCGGATTATAACAAAAATAATAACAAAAACAGCAATCTAACCTAAACAGATAGACAAGGAAATCATTCGAGCGAGTGACCACTAATGGCCAATAATCTAATGCAACAGACCAACTAATAACTAAAGAAGAAAGACAAATCATCAGAAACAAATAAACAAGACAAAAGAAAATCAAAGAAGGAAAAGGGGGTGACAACTAACCGAACAAAGCTTGGGAAGCAATGGAATCTAAACGAATGACCGAAAAGGTGAGGGAACAGGAGCCGGCTAAAACAGCTGAACCTATTAAAATCGAACCAAAATTCATATTAGCCAAGGCTTCCAACGAGAAAGCTTGGCTAACACGAATCTCGATTCGTATTGAACTCCGGGAGCCAAAGAGTTTTGAACTAAAAGAACTAGGGTTTTTCTGATTCGAATTTCAATGGATTTGAGAGTGCTTTTTTCGGGAATTAATGACGGCTTTAGTAAGGAAGGGTGAGGATGGTTGTTTGGTAACATTCTGAATATGTTTGGAGAGATTAGGGTTCAAGGCACTCCGATCTTCTATCTAAGATTCGAAGAGCTCGACTATGATTCGAAGGCAACGGGTTTGAGATTTGGGATGAGGGGGCGAAGAGGATTCTAGGTTGTGGCTTTGAAGTGGATTGGAGTTGTGCCACCGTCGGAGACGGTGAAGAGTCTCAGGGCGGCGCTTTAGGGTTTGGGTTCCAAATTCGGGCAAGGTGAAGTGAAGCAGATGGAGATTGGGGGAGGGGGGTGGGTAAGGTTGTTTAGGACATTTAAATACACCGATACAAACCGGCTCCCAGCCGTTCGATGAGTGAAAATCAATGACTGGGATAACATACCTCAAAAACGGCGTCGTTTGGTCATAGTGGGGACTTGGACCTGGTAAAGGCATAGGTTTTGGGCCGGATCTGAACGGGTATGGGGCAAAATCGCTTTTGGGCCTGTGCCAGATTGACCCAAGATTAAAACAAACCTTTTGATTCAATTTCCCTTCCTTTCTTTAAATTTCTAATTTTTTTTTCTTTTGCAAATTAAAATAAAAAAAAACCTAAACTAATTCCTAAACTAAATTAACCTACCAAATTATATTAAATACTCAACATAATATTTACAATATTCAATAACTCCTAAATTAAAAGAAAAGCTACAAAATTCAAAATTAAAGAGTTAAAATGCAACATGAACTATTTTTCTGATTTTTATATATTTTATAAAATAATTAATTCACTAATTAATCTAAAAATGCAAGAAATTAAATCCTAAATGCAAATGCAATGTATTTTTTGTATTTTTCATGAATTAATAAAAATTAAACATGCACACAAAAATGCAAATAATCAGAAAAATTCTACAATAATTCCTAAAATAACAAATAATTAAAAGAAAAAAATCTAAATTTGGAATTCTGTAGGAGTAATTCATGTGAGGCAAAAATCACGTGCTCACAGCCGCAACGTGGCTATCATCATACTTGCCAAGATAGTGCTTCACTCGGTGCCCATTAACTCGGAAGATTTCACCATTTTTGTTTTTCAAATCAAGAGCACCAAACAGAGTTACATGCACCACTTCAAAAGGGCCGCTCCATTATGACTTGAGCTTTCCTAGAAACAGTCATAACCGAGAGTTGAATAGAAGAACCAAATCACCTTCCTTGAATTCCTTGCTCCGGGCATAATTGTCATGTAAGTACTTCATCTTGTCCTTATACAAGGACGAGCTGGAATAGGCATGAAACCGGAACTCATCTAGTTCATTAAGTTGCTCTACCCAGAGATTTGCTGCAACATCCCACTCAAGATTTAACTTCTTCAGCGCCCACATGGCCTTATGTTCTAACTCAACCGGAAGATGGCATGCTTTCCCAAATACCAACCGGTATGGAGACATACCAATTGGAGTCTTGTACGCGGTCCTGTAAGCCCACAGAGCATCATCCAGTTTCGTTGACCAATCAGTCCTATTTGCATTGACAGTTTTTGACAATATGCTCTTTATCTCCCTGTTGGAGACCTCAACTTGCCCACTAGCCTGGGGATGATAAGCAGTTGACACTTTATGATTGACACCATACTTGGAAAGTAAAGCATCGAAGGCCTTGTTGCAAAAATGAGAACCCCCATCACTGATGATCGCCCTAGGAGTGCCAAACCTTGTAAAAATAATTTTCTTCAAGAAAGCCACTACACTCCGTGCCTCATTTTTAGGCAAAGCTACAGCTTCAAACCACTTGGAAACATAATCAACAGCAACCAGAATGTACGTGTTACCACATGAACTTATAAAAGGTCCCATGAAGCTAGTGCTTCACACGTCAAATATGTCAATCTCAAGAATAGTGGTGAGAGGCATTTCATCCTTCTTGGAAATTTCACCAGCTCTCTGACACTCATCACATCTCTTCACAAGCTCACTAGCATCTTTATACAATGTATGTCAATAAAAACTACAACTGTGCACCTTTGAAGCAGTTCTCGCCCCACCATGATGACCACCGTAGGGCGAGGAATGGCAAGCATCAAGAATACTCATTTGCTCCTCTTCTGGAACACATCTCCGGATCACACCATCATTACAAGTCTTGAAAAGATAATGCTCGTCCCAGTAGTAATCCATGCTATCCCGTTTAAGCTTTTTAAGAGAGCTCACACGGGACAACACCGGTCACAAGAAAATTAGCAACATCGGCGAACCAAGGCATACTATTCAAAGATACGGAGAGGAGTTGTTCATCTGGGAACGAGTCATTAATTTTGAGGATCTCATGGGGCCTCCCTTCCTCCTCCAAGCGGGACAAGTGGTCCGCCACTTGGTTTTCACACCCTTTTCGATCAAACATTTCAAGGTCTAACTCTTGAAGCAATAAAACCCATCTCATCAACCGAGCCTTAGAATCCTTCTTTGTCATCAAGTATCGGAGAGCCACGTGATCAGTTTGAACAATCACTTTGGCACCCATAAGATAAGGCCTAAACTTTTCCATGGCGAACACTATGGCTAGCAACTCTTTTACCGTCACCGTATATTTAACCTGGGCATCATTCATAGTTTTGCTTGCATAATACACCAGATGAAACATCTTGTTCACCCTTTGCCCCAAAACCGCTCCTACCGCAACATCACTTGCGTCGCACATGAGCTCAAAGGGTAAGCTCCAATTGGGTACGGTAATAATGGGAGTGGTTGTCAGTTTGAACTTGAGAAGCTCAAAAGCTTTCATGCACTCTTCATTAAAAACAAACCTTGCGTCCTTTTCCAGCAATTGACACAAGGGATTCACCACCTTTGTGAAGTCCTTGATGAACCTTTGTTAGAACCCTGCATGCCCAAGAAAGCTCCTAAGCCCTTTGACGGAAGTAGGAGGAGGGAGTTTTGAAATCACTTCAATCTTTGCTTTGTCCACCTCAATATCATTCTTTGAGATCTTATGGCCGAGGACAATGCCCTCCTCAACCATAAAGTGACATTTTTCCCAGTTAAGCACAAGATTTGTCTCTTCACATCTGGCTAGCACCTTGTCAAGTTTCTTCAAGCATTCTTAAAAAGAGTCACCCACAACACTAAAATCATCCACGAACACTTCCAAGAAGTCCTCCGCCATGTCCGTAAAGTTTGCCATCATACACCGCTGGAAGGTAGCCGATGCATTACACAAACCAAATGGCATCCGCGAAAGTCTGTTTTAAATTGTCAAGTTGCAAATAGTTAGTTACTAAGATCTGATTATGAGTTATTAAATGGTAAGATGAATAAAAATTCTCAATTGGAAGGGATGTTCCTAAAGGACCCAATGAATTCCTAATTGGAATTAGGGGATCTTTTTTAATTGATTCTTTTATCACTTGTAATGAGCCTATCTTCTCTTCTTTGTTCATATTCCAAAAAGATATCGAAACTAATGTAAAACCAAAATATTCGGAGGACTCTTCTGACAAAATAAAAAATATGTAATTGTCAGCAAAGTTGTTTCTTTTTTTTTCAAATCCAAAAAGCTCTTCTTACTTAGAATAGGTCGTCGATTTAGCATTAGATAAAGGGGGTAAAATCCCCGTTTTTACAATTTACAATAAGCGGTTCAAATCATTTTATCAATATGAGTATCCTATATCGATCTAATATTTATTTTGAAACCACCTCTATATTAACATAGTGGTAGAAAGAGTACCATGCTGCGTCTAGACTTCAAACAGTTAGGGGTTCAAGAATCAGTTTTCTTTTATAAGGGCTAAAATCACTTATTTTGGCTTTTTTACCCCATATTGTAGGGTGGATCTCGAAAGATATGAAATGCAAAGGTCCCATACGGGCATGTGAAGGTAGTTTTCTCTTGGTCCTCCGGTGCAATCAAAATTTGGTTGTAACCTGAGTATCCATCCAAAAAGCAGTAGTAAGCACACTCGGCAAGTCTATCCAACATTTGGTCAACAAAGGGCAATGGAAAATGATCTTTGTGGGTCACTTTATTCAGCTTCTGGTAGTGCATGCATACCCTCCATCCGGTGACAGTCCTAGTGAGGATCAACTCATTTTTCTCATTTGTACCGGCGAAGTCCATGAAATATCCGAGATGGGGTACACAACCCTTGCATCTAGCCGCTTGATAACTTCCTTCTTGACAACCTCTTGCATAGCCTCGTTCAACCTCCTTTGATGTTCCACGGAGGGTTTGGCGTCATCCTCAAGTATAATCTTGTGCATGCAAAAGGCGGGGCTTATCCCCCAAATATCAGCTAGAGTCCATCCAATTGCCTTCTTCCTTCTTTGGAGTACCTCAAGAGTGGCACCTACCTGCATGTTAGTTAAGCACGAAGAAAGAATAACAGGTAAAGGGGAACAAGGACCCAATAATCCATACCTGAGGTATGAAGGCAAAGGCTTCAACTCCAATATGGGAGGTTCCTCGATTGAGGGCTTTGTTGGTGGAGTCTTTCGGTTCTCCAGATCCAAGGAAAGTTTCCGGGGTTCATATGTGTAAGAACCCATTCCTTGTAAGGCATTGACATACTCTACCAAGCCTCTATCCTCAGTCACATCATGGTTCAACAATATAGCTTCCAAAGGATCCTCCACATTGATCATGGCACTCGTGTCATCAACTATCACCTCCATCACAAGATCCACAAAAGAGCAAACTTCAGTACTATTTGGTTGCCTCATCGATTTGCAAACGTGGAAGACAACTTTTTCATCACCCACCCGGAAGGTGAGCTCCTCTGCTTCCACATCAACCAATGTCTTCCCTGTTGCTAGGAAAGGCCTTCCCAATATTATAGGCACCTCATAGTCGACTTCGTAGTCGAGAATCAAAAAATCTGCAGGCAAAATAAACTTGTCAACCCGGACAAGAACATCATCAATAATACCAAGCGGCCTCTTCATTGTTCGATCCGCCATATGCAATCTAATTGAAGTAGCTCTTGATTGACCAATAACCAAAGTTTTGAATACAGAGTAAGGCATCAAATTTGTACTTTCTCCCAAATCACACAAGGCCTTTGCAAAATCCGCACTCCCAATGGTACATGGAATGGTAAATGCTCCGGGATCTTCAAGCTTTGGAGCCATCGAGTGCACAATTGCACTCACTTGAAGAGTCATTTTGATGGTCTCACAATCCATAGATCTCTTTTTAGTCACCAAGTTTTTCATAAACTTGGCATATCCCAGCATTTGCTCAAGAGCTTCCACCAAGGGCACATTGATCGACAAGTTTTTCATCATCTCAATAAAAATTTTGAATTTTTTTTCATTCTTCTGCTTCGCAAGTCATTGAGGGTAAGGTGAAGGAAGCCTTGGCAAAGGAGCCTTAGCCTTGGGAACTACCATTTCCAGTATATCTATCATGTGTTCCCTAGAAGGGTTCACATTATTTTGAGTCTCCTCCTCATTGTCATGAATATCAATTCTCACTTTACCAGTGAAATTCTCTTCACTCACTTGCTCATCAACTATTGGATCATCATGATTTTGAACTTCACCCTCATCACTCATAACTTCCTTTTGCTTGGATGTACTTGCTTCACCACCTCTACCGCTCCTTGTGGTCACCGCCATTGCATGACCGATATTGTTCCCACCCTTCGGGTTTACTAGCGTGTCACTAAGTAGCGCACCCTTAGGGAGAGTGTTCAAAGATTGCGAAATCTGGCCAAGTTGAACCTCCAAGTTTCGGATAGAAGTATTATGGGACACCAACTAGGCATCAGAGTCGGCGTTCTTCTTCATCATTTGCTCATACATCAACTGAATCCTTCCCATCTCATTGTTTGACGAGCTAGGACCTTGAGACGGAAATGGAGGCGGGTTGTTTGGGTGTTGATACATCGGAGGCCTTTGAAAGCCCGGCCCCCGATTCCCTTGATTACCGTTATTTCAACCCCTTTGGTTGTTGTTTCCTCCCCAGTTTCCCTGGTTGCCCCAATTCTGATTGTTGTTCCCCTAGTTGTTTTGGTTGTTATTGTTACCACTGTTCCAATTTCCTTATTGGTTTTCATTCCCCCAATTTCCTTGGGATCTCCACTGTTGTTGTTGATTCGGAGCATTGCCCCGTTGTCCTTGGTAGTTGTTCACATACTGAACTTCTTCACTTTGATCATCATACCCATCATCTTGGTTGAAACCACTACTACCTTGCTTATAGTAATTTGGATTTCCTTGACTTTGTTGACCTCTTTGTCGCCTCTTATTGACCATCATATTTACCCCTTCCATGGCACTTGTCTTGGCTCTTGAACTTGCTGCAGTTGAGCTTTGGCCAACTGGTTCATTGTTGTAGTCAACTCTGCTATTGCTTGGCCGTGGTCATGGAGCTCTTTATGCAGGTGAATGACATTGGGATCACCTTGTGGCACATTAGCCCTACTTTGCCATGCCAAGGAAGTATCTGCCATCTCATCAAGTATATCACACGCCTCAGCATAAGGTGTGTTCATAAAGTTTCCCCCTACTAGCTGGTTCACTACACACTGACTGGTAGTGTTGATACCACAGTAGAATATTTGCTGGATCATTGCTTCGGTCATATCATTGTTCGGAAATTCTTTCACTATCGTCCGATACCTTTCCCATATCTCATGAAGTGGTTTATTTGGTTCATGTTTGAAGGCCAGGATATCATCTCTCAATATCGCCATATGGCCCGACGAGAAAAACTTGGCTATAAACTTGTCTGCCAAATTATCCCACGTAGTGATGAAATGGTTGGGAATTCTTTCGAGCCAGTCCAAACCTTTCCCTCTAAGTGAAAAAGGGAACAATCTCAGTCTCAATGCATCCTCCGACACATTTGTCTGTTTGCTTTCCCAGCAGGTATCCACAAAACCCTTTAGATGTTTATATGCATTTTGATGGCGAGCGCCTGTGAACTACCCTCTTTGCTCCAATAAAGTCAACATAATATTTGTAATTTGGAAATTGCCCGCCCGGATCCGGGGTTGGAACACTGCACTTGCGTAACCTTCATTTGGAAGCACCCGAGGAGCTACTCGTGGAAGAGCTGGGGGAGTGTCTGGAATGTTGTCATTGGCCTGGCAGCCTCTTCTTTGAGCTTGAGGTACTAAAGGCACCTCATCTTCAGCATTATCATCTACCTCCTCCCCCGGGAGAACATTTCCAATAGGATCATTACCATGTTCTACCTGAATCAATTAACTCACACAAGTTAGTAAAATAGAAGGAAAGAAAAACAAGATACATAACTAGTCAGATAGATAGCCAAAACCGTTTAGCTCCCCGGCAATGGCGCCAAAAAGTGATTGGCTCCAACCCTACACCACTATATAATGGCAAGGAGTGGTCGATGCAGCTTTTACCTGAAAGGTCGGGATCGATATCCAGAAGGAGCTAATATTGGTTGGGAGTTGGGTTTCTATCCAATCTAGCTACGCGTGTTGCTTTTAATTGCACTTCTAACCATGCTTGGTTTTGTTTCTATTCTACTTTTAATGCTACTGATTGCTGAAAATAATAGAAATACAATATTTTTATAGGAGTTTCCACAATTGATAAAAAGCACTAGGGAAGTGACTTACACCTAGGCAAGTATCTAATGGGGTCTAGAATTTAGGACAAGCTTGTTATATTTGGGGTCATGATATAAACTTTACACATAATTACTCACTCTATACCTCTCGGTAGTTTGAGTGAATTTGCCCTAATTGGCTTTCTCAAGCCCAATTGGGTGTTCAAACAATGCACGTAAAATTGGCTCAAGTCGGGTATTACTATCTCTAGCTTTAACTCTTTAATGGGGCTATCAATCTCTTGAATGCACCACAACTCCTTGTTAGCCTAAATTTCCTAGACTTAGTCCCTCTTCCTCAAGAAGAGTCTAAGTCATAAAGGCACGAATCAGTGTTTACAACCACCAATTCTACAATTAAAGCATGAATCAAGCTAAATACAATTAACCCATAAACAATTAAGCCCTAAATTTGAAGACCAATTAAATAACCACACTAGGGTTGGGTCACAACCCTAGCTAATGGGTTTGGCTACTCATAATCAAGGTAGAAATCAATGATGGAGATAAAATATAAGCCATAAAAGTTGATTACAAGAATAAAATCTAAGATTAAAAGCTAAAGCTGCTCTAAAATTACTCTAAGTAGTAAAATACGGCTGTTCACGAGCTCCTTAGACAAAAGATAACCTAAAAATGTGAAAAAGATCTATTTATACAAAGCTAAAATTACTGGACAAAAATACCCCTACGGAGGTTCCGCTATCGGCTAAATACTGGGCGCCTCAGCGCATGGACTTTCGCGGCCGCGCAAAAATAAGCGCGGACTGCATTTCTTCAATTTTGGACTGGGACTGGGCTAGGTTTCGCGGACAGCATAAAATCTACTGCGTCAGTGTTGGCTTCTATCGCGGCCGCGTAAAATGTTCGCGGACCACATCCCTCATTTGAGCTGATATTGCCAGGTCTCTGAACTTTGATCGACGCTCTCAGCGGAAATGTCACCGCAGCCGCGGAATACTTTTTCATCGCGGTCAGCGGTCTGTGTTGCACCATGTCACGCCCGAATCTCAGAAGGCGCGGCCGGCGCTCAATCGAGTTAACCCAACTGAGCAGGCCTTTTTAACACTTTCTACCTAACTCAATACGATTAAGAAAACCATGCTTTCATTTATTTAGACAATAGAAAAAATCGTACATTCAACATTGTTGATTCATTTCCATATCACAAACCTTAAACCATGGTTAAGCTTTCAAGATTTCATATAGTTGCAGTTTAGAAGAACTAGAGTTTAGAATTACTATGCAGTACATTGACCCATCCGACATCCGAGCATAACCCACACAAACGTCTATGGAGCCTCTAAGGATACAAAAGACTATTATGACAACGCCGGCAACAAGGCCCCGGCTATACCTCAAAATTGGAAGTCTACAACAAAAGATGTACAATATAACCCCTTGAAGGAGAAAGGGACTCACCAAGACTTTGAGAGGAGGATACTCCGCTACGCGCGATCGCCACCGTCCGCTATGGAGCAACCTACATTCATTCAAAAATGTAGCTCCCCCGGCAAAAGGGACGTTAGTACCATGGAATAGTACTACTATGTATAACTAAACACCATCCTGTTAGAAAGAACAACCATACAAGAGTAAAAAGAAGTCGTAAGGACTACAAAGCTTCAAACAATCACCACGTTAGATTTATAAAAGGTTCACATAGTTTCCGTAATTTTTGGTTGGGGCATTCCGTATTGTTGCATCAACATTCACAATACCACTGCTTTCTTGAGCGGAGTCCGATCACGGCCCGATCGGCTAAGCCGTCTTACCAAGACGTTACCCTTATTTCATTCTCACTTTCCAGTTTCAATTATCAATATAATACCACCATGTGTGTGTAACATGGCGTCCGATCACGGCCTGATCGGCTAAGCCGTCTCACCAAGACGTTACCCTTTTCCGTTAATCATCTCACTTCAACTTTTGGTTTCACATGTATTAGTTCATCGACACTTGGGGCCACAATTACTACAACATACTTGGCACTAGGCCACATTCCATAACTCACGCTTCACATTATTCCCATTTTCAACATTAACCTTACCATTTAAGATCATATGCACATACAAAAGCAGCTCAAGTTATAAGCATAGAGAGGAATTCATCTAGTTTGGTATATTAATCACAATGTAACCTCGACTTAAAATTTAGGCATTTAGCACATAGCTCATGTTCTCCATACATCCGCAATTTTACAAAGAATGGCACATTAAACACATGGAGAAGCACCTTCCACATACCTTTTCACAACATCAATTCATTTGACATAACAAGTACTACATCAATCAAATTTCGGACTTACAACATTTGCACGGACACCATGGAAGCTCAATTTCTAAGAGGAGGGGGTTTTAGCCATACATACCTCAATAGAGCTTTCCTTAAATCCTTACAATAAATTCCGAAATTTCCTAGCAACTTCGATCTATTTAATGAAAATTGCAAGTTGAACCAAGAATTAGAGACATGATTAAGGTTCTAGAGTATTTGAGAATATTATCAAGCACTAAGTGTGCATTGTGATTTTAGGACCCCTTGTCACGACCCAAACCGATGGGCCGCGACGGGCACCCGGTACCTTGCTCGACCGAGTACCAACGTAAGGTATCTTCCTTATTACATCATTATATACACATGACATACGGGCCTAATAGGCCAACATAATCATTTATAAACTCAAAACATAGGCCGACAAGGCCGTACAATCTTTCACGTATACGACATATGTCTACAAGCCTCTAAGAGTACATAAATGTCATAAAGGCCGGGATAGAGTCCCGCCATACCAAACAATACACGTCTAAATCATACTAACCAAACGAGCAACTCCGAAGCAAATGGAGCGCACAAACATCTTCCGCTGAGCTGATAGCCTACTTGGAGGGCTCTCGACCTGTCTATCGGGACCTGCGGGCATGAAACGCAGCGTCCCCAGTCAAAAGGGATGTCAGTACGAATAATGTACCGAGTATGTAAGGCACATAAATAAATACATAAGAGATATCGATGAAATATAGAGCACATGAATCAACCTGTAAGTCTGAATAACTTTGTAAATCATAAATTACTTTTAGCGTCATGCATATGCCTATGAATGTCATGTCGTGCAGGTACATGTTTCATAACATCATCAGCCTCTGAGGGCATCCCATCATATCATATCGCCCACTTGGGCAAACTCATCATTGATACCAGCTGATCAGGTGGTGGTGCATATATAACGCCATAACCTTTTCCATATCCCATATACATATATATACATACATATATACCCGTATATAACGCCGTTTGAATCATATTTTAGCCACTGTGGGCAACATCATCATCATATACCAGCTGATCGTGCGTATGTAACATCGTAACCTTTTTCCTTATACCATATACATATATTTACATATATATACGCGTATATAATGCCATCTGGTCATGGTCAATGTACATGAATGCAATGCATGAAAAGTACGTTAATAAAATCTTTCGGAATTTCATAAGACCATTTTGCCTTTGAGTAATATCATAAAATAAACTCTTTTTAACTTTCGTATTTTTCTGAGACCCATGAACAGATGATAAAATATTATGACACACGGAAATTCAAGAACATAGACATCTCTAATACTTTTATGAATAAAGTCATTCATGGAATTTGTGCATTTGCACGTTACGTTAGTATCGTATGGATCATGCCAAAAGAAAGAAGGGATAGCCTTAACATACCTGGAGTAAGGAAAACTCCGTATAATATTCTTGAAGATTGCACCGTACTCTTTTGAAACCGCAAAATTTTACGTTGCTACAATTCTAACAACTTTTGTTGGAAAACTTCGTGGATTGAATTTAGAACCCCAAAAATCGGATTGAATTTTTGCTTCTGTCTTTGAAACTGTTTACCCTAGAATCCGGATAACAATTGAATTTATATGGGGTTTTAAGGATCCGTGAACTAAAAGATACAAAAGGTTTAGGTTGAGGAAAATAAAGATAAAGACTCAACAATTGCTGTTAAAGTAAATAATCGCAGAATATAATATTGCTTAGAACAATTGTGCTTGATAGCGTACAAGAATTTAGAGAGATGGTACTGTAGTGTAATGGTTTTTTTTCGGTCCCCTCCTTATGGGGTCTTCTCCCCTTTTATACATTCCGATTAAGGGTAAAAATAAGGTAGGTAAATTAATTACATCGTGGATCCCTGTAATTACGCCTTAATAGCCTGAAGTATGTTTAATAGCTTAGTTACCTCCTCGTGGATGAAAGCCTGCTTGACCTCGGATTGGGGCCTTCTCTTTTTCAATCTTCTAAAGAAGAAGAATGATTTCACGTGGGGACCAGAATGCCAGCACGCCCTAGAGGAACTCAAAAGGTACCTTTCTAATCCACCTTTGTTGCATACTCCGAAAATCGGAGAGCCTCTATACCTATACTTGGCCGTATCGGAAGTAGCCGTCAGTGGGGTCCTAGTTAGGGAAGAACAGGGCACCCAGTTCCCCATCTACTACGTAAGTAGGACACTAGGGGAAGCGGAAACGAAGTATCCTCACCTAGAAAAATTGGCGTTAGCCCTAATTAGTGCCTCAAGAAAATTGAAGCCATACTTCCAAAGTCACCCCATACATGTCGTAACTACATACCCATTAAGAAATGTCATGCATAAGCCCGAATTGTCCGGCCGGCTGGCCAAGTGGGCCATAGAGGTTAGCGAGTACGATATCCAATATCGACCTCGAACCTCGATTAAGTCGCAAGTATTGGCTGATTTTATCGCCGACTTCACTCCGACCCTTATTCCCCTGGCCGAAAAAGAGCTCCTGCTGAGCTCGGGAACTCCGTCCGGAGTATGGACATTGTTCACGGACGGAGCTTCGAACGTAAAGGGGTCGGGATTGGGGATCATACTAAAACCTCCTACCGGGGACGTCATTAGGCAGTCTATACGGACGAGGAGGTTGACTAACAATGAAGCCGAGTATGAGGCTATGATTGCAGGTTTAGAGTTAGCCAGGAGCCTCGGCGCCGAAGTGATCGAAGCCAAGTGCGATTCTCTTCTTGTGGTAAATCAGACGAACAAAACGTTCGAGGCCAGGGAGAGCCGGATGCAACGGTATGTCGACAAACTCCAAAACACCTTGCACAAATTCAAAGAATGGACTCTCCAACACGTACCCCGAGATCAAAACAGCGAGGCCGATGCCCTCGCCAATCTGGGCTCGACAGTCGAGGACGACGAGCTCGAGTCCGAAAAGGTGGTACAGCTAATGAGGTCGGTCGTAGAAGAAGGGCACGCCGAGGTCAACTCAACTAGCCTTACTTGGGACTGGAGAAACAGGTATGTGGACTATCTAAAAACAGGAAAACTCCCACAGGACCCCAAAGAATCAAGGGCATTGAGAACAAAAGCGGCCCGTTTTTGTTTGGCCGAGGACGGAGTCTTATATAAAAGAACCTTCGGAGGACCACTCGCCATATGCCTTGGCCCCGGAGACACAGAGTACGTATTGAGGGAAATCCACGAAGGGTCATGTGGCAACCATTCGGGCGCGGATGCGTTGGTCCGAAAAATAATTCGAGCTGGATACTATTGGGTCAACATGGAACAGGATGTAAGGGAATTTGTACGAAGATGCGACAGGTGTCAAAGGCATGCGCCATTCATCCATCAGCCTGCTGAGCTGCTGCATTCGGTCATCTCCCCATGGCCTTTCATGAAGTGGGGAATGGACATAGTGGGCCCGCTTCCTCAAGCTCCAGGTAAGGCTCAATTTATTCTTTTGGTTACTGACTATTTCTCCAAATGGGTTGAAGCGCAGGCTTACGAAAAGGTTCGAGAGAAAGAAGTAATCGACTTCCTTTGGGACCACGTCGTGTGTCGGTTCGGGATGCCTTCCGAAATAGTATGTGACAATGGGAAACAGTTCGTTGGGAGCAAGGTATCAAGATTCTTCGAGGATAACAAGATCAAGAGGGTACTGTCAACCCCGTACCATCCCACCGGAAACGGGCAGGCTGAGTCAACCAACAAGACCATCGTTCAGAACCTAAAGAAAAGGTTACAAGACGCAAAAGGAAAATGGAGAGAAATGCTGCCCGAAATCCTATGGGCCTACCGGACAACCGAAAGGACTAGTACCGGTGCCACTCCTTTCTCTTTGGTTTACGGAGCCGAGGCCTTGATCCCAGTCGAGGTGGGCGAACCCAGCGCTAGATTCCGGTATGCAACCGAGGTTACCAACCAAGAAGCGATGCTCACCAGCTTGGATCTTTTAGACGGAAGGAGAGAGGCCGCACTAGTTAGGATGGCAGCTCAGAAACAAAAGATCGAAAGATATTATAACCGAAGGGCTCGTCTTCGACACTTCAATATAGGGGACTTGGTACTAAGAAAGGTCACCCTCAACACTCGAGACCCTAACGAAGGGAAATTAGGACCGAACTGGGAAGGCCCTTACACCATTTTGAAGGTAACCGGAAAGGGTTCGTACAAGTTAGGAACGATGGATGGGAAAGAACTACCCAATAACTGGAATATAGGCCACTTGAAGAGATACTACTGCTAAAGGTCGATGATCGGTCGCTAAGATAAGTTCGGACAT